>NC_037680.1:83755707-83820684 GCF_003255815.1 Theropithecus gelada | reverse complement strand
TTTTTTTTTTTTTTTTTTTTTGAGACGGAGTCTCGCTCTGTCGCCCAACCTGGAGTGCAGTGGCCGGATCTCGGCTCACTGCAAGCTCCGCCTCCCGGGTTTATGCCATTCTCCTGCCTCAGCCTCCCGAGTAGCTGGGACTACAGACGCTCGCCACCTCGCACGGCTATTTTTTTGTATTTTTTTTACTAGAGACGGGGTTTCACCGGGTTAGCCAGGATGGAAGACGTAGCTTTTAATGATCTACTGCAATATTTTGGGGGAGAAAAAAAGGATTCTACAGTGATGGCTTCCATATACCGGTCATGCCACCAGTGTACACTTTGGTTTCTATTCCCACTGTGCTCTGATGCCACCACTGGCCCTGATGCCACTGCTGGCCCCAGCAGTGTCACATTCCCTGATCATACCCAAGCCCCCTTCCTCCTGGGCCTTGCCCCAGGATTTGGGACACTCAGTTTCTGGTTCCTCAGTGTCCACCATTTTGGTTTCCTCAGACCACTCCTCTGTCCCTTGCAGCATCTGCTCTTCCTGATCTTTCAATACAGTGATTTTTAAAGATTCTGCCCATGTGTTCCCTCTATCCCCTCCCTCTTGTTAACCTCACTTACTCCCATTTTAAACAAATGACCTCATCTCTATTCATCATGTCCCCAGCCTGGTTCTAAACTCTGAACTAGCTTTTCCACCTTTCTTTGAGACACCTTCAACTGAATATTTTTGAAACTTCATATTCTACTTCCTAAAACTAAATTGGTCAGTGTTCTCAATTTGGTTCTTAATCTTTTTCTCCTGAATTTCCTATTTCCATTCATTTCTTGATCTATAGACATCTCTTGATCTAGAAATAGCTCAAGGTAGTTCCAGGGGGCAGGGATGAGGGGAGGGTGAGCTCTGCTCTTACTGCCATTCAGGGATCAGGGTGAGGGTAAGTTCTGTCATCTTCAGTGCATGGCTTCTGAGGAAGTCCCAAGCATTGACATCCAGATGGCAAGAGGAGAAAGGGCAGAGAACTCTGTGTGGAGATTTATACAGACCAGGCCTGGGAGTGATGCACATCATATTGCTCACATTTCATTGGCTAGAACTTGGTCACATGGTGTAATTGCTAAGGAGGCTGGGTAATATTATCTGACCATGTGTCTGGGAGAAGATGGGTTTTAGTGAGTAATTAGTTGTCTCCCATCCTCCCTGTAACCTGTGTTCAAAGACTTAAAGGTGGTGTCCTTTACTCCTTCTGATCTCCTTCCCTTTTCCAGTTAGTCACCAGCTCCTGTTATTTCCTCTACAATACCACTCATCACATCCAGCCTCTGTTTTCTATCCTGAGTGTCACGCCATCTTAGCCCAGGCCCTCATGAGCTCTATCTGGACAACTATAATGGCCTTCAAATTCCAAGTCTTTCTCCTGTCTAATCTCTCATTCATTCCACAAATATTTATCAAGCACTATATTCTGGGCACCATGTTAACAACTAGAGGAAAATAAAGAAATGGATAGACCTTGACCCTGCATTTTTAATCTCGCACAGAAAATAGGTTTAAAAAAATGGCTGCTACAAAAAGTTAGCTGGGCATGCTGGCATGCACCTGTGGTCCCAGCTATTTGGGAGGCTGAGGCAGGAGAATCACTTGAACCCAGGAGATGGAGGTTGCAGTGAGCCGGGATGACACCACTGCACTCCAGCCTGGGTGACAGAGCAAGACTCTGTCTCAAAAAAAAAAAAAAAAAAAAAAGTTGCTATCACATTAAGTTATTACTGCTAATGGGGAAGTGCAGGGTACAAGAGGAACATGTGGGAAGGCCCCAAACTCCCTATTACTTCATGGAAGCAGGACATGTCCCCTTCATTGTTCGTTGTTCCCTGGCCCGCCATTCTGTTTTATTTTTATTACAGTCCTAACATCATCTGAAATTATCTGTATATTTATGTTTACTTGATGATTCTGTGTCTTGTCCAACCAGAATGGGAACTCCACCAAGAGCAGAGACTGTGACTCACTTGTCAGCAGCAGATTCACTGGGTTGAACAGTGCTGACATATAGTAGAAAGCGATCTAGGGGCCAGGCGCAGTGGCTCAGGCCTGTAATCCCAGCATCTTGGGAGGCCGAGGTGGGTGGATCACCTGAGGTCAGGAGTTCAAGACCAGCCTGGCCAACATGGTGAAAATCTGTATCTACTAAAAATAGAAAAATTAGCCAGGCATGGTGGCACCTGCTTGTAATCACAGCTACTTAGAAGGCTGAGGGGGGGAATCACTTGAACCCAGGAGGTGGAGGTTGCAGTGAGCTAAGATTGCGCTACTGACTCCAGCCTGGGAAAAGAGAGAGACTCTGTCTCAAAAGAACAAGAAAAGAAAAAAAAAAAAAAGGGACATAGTCTGGGGATTCAGAGTAGGTTTCTGGAAGAAATGATCTGTAGCATGAAGACAGAAAGATGCACGCAAGCTAACTAGGTTGGTGGTGGGAGGGAGGAATCACCGTTCAAAACCAGGAAGAGAGAGAACATAGCTGAAATTCAGTGTTGGGGAGGGGGAGAGTTGAAGCTAGACCTTGCTTGTAAACCAGGTGTGTCGGTTTAAATTTTCTCCTAAAACCAATGAGGAGTCATATTAGCATCCAATTAGAGTTTTAGACCCCTCTACTGCTCTTCATAGAATAAATGGCAGGGCTGAGGGCTGGGGAACCTGTGAGAACGCAGGGAAGACAGCCTGGTAGCATGAGCCAGAAGAGGTCTGGTGCCTTCCAGATCAATTTTTCAAAACCATTGGCTCAGATATTATCCCCTCAAAGAAAAGTGTCCCAATGGTGACTGTAGCAAAACTTTGGATGATTACTACATTTTTCCACTTGTATTTTATCTTTCCTAGTTCAAGTCCTACCTCCTCCTAGAGGCTTTCCATGATTCCCCCTACTCTAAACTGCTGTAGAATTTTATATTTATATAATTCGTCATGAATGCACTGCCCTATAATTTTCGTAACCTTTGCAGTTATGCCCAACCTTCCCCTAACAGATTTCTAGCATCTTCAAAAACTGACTTTTGTTTGTTTTTTTATAAAAGTGTGCTTGTAGAAATGTAATTTGAACAAACTAATTAATGCTAGAGGGTTTGTCAGTGATTATGACAACTTCCCCCATGATACAGGAATCTCAAAAGAGGAAAAAGTTCTTTAGGAAAAGAGAAATGTTTAGTGTCAGGCCTCTGAGCCCAAGCCAAGCCATTGCATCCCCTGTGACTTGCACGTATATGCCCAGCTGGCCTGAAGTAACTGAAGAATCACAAAAGAAGTGCAAATGCCCTGCCTCGCCTTAACTGATGACATTCCACCACAAAAGAAGTGAAAATGGCCGGTCCTTGCCTTAAGCGATGATATTATCTTGTGAAATTCCTTTTCCTGGCTCCTCCTGGCTCAAAAAGCTCCCCCACTGAGCACCTTGTGACCCCCACTCCTGCCCGCCAGAGAACAACCCCCCTTTGACTGTAATTTTCCTTTACCTACCCAAATCCTATGAAACGGCCCCACCCTTATCTCCCTTTGCTGACTCTCTTTTCGGACTCAGCCCGCCTGCACCCAGGTGAAACAAACAGCCATGGTGCTCACACAAAGCTGTTTGGTGGTCTCTTCACACGGACGCACATGACATTTTGGTGCCGTGACTCGGATCAAGGGACCTCCCTTGGGAGATCAATCCCCTGTCCTCCTGCTCTTTGCTCTGTGAGAAAGATCCAGCTATGACCTCTAGTCCTCAGACCCAACAGCCCAAGGAACATCTCACCAATTTTAAATCGGGTAAGCGGCCCCCTTTTTACTCGGTTCTTCAACCTTTCTATCTCTTAACCTCTTTCTCCTTTCAATCTTGGCACCACCCTTCACTCTCTCCCTTCTCTTAATTTCAATTCCTTTCATTTTCTGGTAGAGACAAAGGAGACATGTTTTATCCGTGGAACCCAAAACGCTGGCGCCGGTCACGGACTGGGGAAGGCAGCCTTCCCTTGGTGTTTAGTCATTGCAGGGAGGCCTCTCTGATTACTCACCCATGTTTCACGGGTGTCTGACCATGCTACGGGGACGCCTGCCTTCGTCCTTCACCCTAAGCGGCAAGTCCCGCTTTTCTGGGGGAGGGGCAAGCACCCCCACCCCTTCTCTCCGTTTCTACCCCTTCTCTGCTTTTCTGGGGGAGGGGCAAGTACCCCGACCTCTTATTTTTTGTGCCCCCTCTTATTTTTGCACCCTGACCTCTTATTTTTGTGCCCCAATCCCTTAGTTCCACGCCCCGATCCCTTTCCCGCTTCTCTGGAGGGCAAGAACCCCCAAACTCCTTCTCTCCGTATCTCTACTCTCTTTTATCTGGGCTTGCCTCCTTCACTATGGGCACCTTCCACCCTCCATTCCTCCTTCTTCTCCCTTAGCCTGTGTTCTCAAGAACTTAAAACCTCTTCAACTCACACCGGACCTAAAACCTAAACACCTTATTTTCTTGTGCAACACCGCTCGGTCCCAATACAAACTTGACAATGGCTCTAAATAACCAGAAAATGGCACTTTAGATTTTTCCATCCTACACGATCTAAATAATTGTCATAAAATGGGCAAATGGTCTGAGGTGCCTGACGTTCAGGCATTCTTTTACACATCGGTCCCTCCCTAGTCTCTGTTCCCAATGCAACTCATCCCAAATCTTCCTTCTTTCCCTCCTGCCTGTCCCCTTAGCCCCAACCCCAAGCGTGGCTGAGTCTTTCTAATCTTCCTTTCTACAGACCCATCTGACCTCTCCCCTCCTCACCAGGCCGAGCTAGGTCCCAAGTTTTCCTCAGCCTCCGCTCCCCCACCCTGTAATCCTTTTCTCACCTCCCCTCCTCACACCTGGTCTGGCTTACAGTTTCTGGCTTACAGTTTCCTTCCGCGACTAGCCCTCCCCCACCTGCCCAGAAATTTCCTCTTAAAAAAGTGGCTAGAGCTAAAGGCATAGTCAAGGTTAATGTTCCTTTTTCTTTATCCAACCTCTCCCAAATCAGTTAGCGTATAGGCTCTTTTTCATCAAATATGAAAAACAGCCCAGTTCGTGGCCTGTTTAGCAGCAACCCTGAGACGCTTTTCAGCCCAAGACCCTGAAAGGTCAGAAGGCCATCTTATTCTCAATATACATTTTGTTTTATTACCCAATCCGCTCCCGACATTAAATAAAACCCATAAGCATAGGATACCTCTCCTTGGTGACTGATCATGCACCCCTTACCATCTCATTAAAACCTAATCACCCTTAACCCCACTCAACGCCAATATCCCATCCCACAGCAGCTTTAAAAGGATTAAAGCCTATTATCACTCGCCTGCTATAACATGGCCTTTTAAAGCCTGTAAACTCCCCTTACAGTTCCCCCATTTTACCTGTCCTAAAACCAGACAAGGCTTACAGGTTAGTTCAAGATCTGCACCTTATCAACCATATTGTCTTGCCTATTCACCCCGTGGTGCCAAACCCATATCCTCTCCTATCCTCAATACCTCCCTCCACAACCCAGTATTCTGTTCTGGATCTCAAACATGCTTTCTTTACTATTCCTTTACACCCTTCATCCCAGCCTCTCATCGCTTTCACTTAGACTGACCCTGACACCCATCAGGCTCAGCAAATTACCTAGGCTGTACTGCTGCAAGGCTTCACAGACAGCCCCCATTACTTCAGTCAAGCCCAAATTTCTTCCTCATCTGTTACCTATCTCAGCATAATTCTCATAAATACACACTTACTCTCCCTGCGATCCTGTCCGGCTAATCTCCCAAACCCCAATCTCTTCTACAAAACAACAACTCCTTTCCTTGCTAGGCATGGTTAGTGCAGTCAGAATTCTTACACAAGAGCCGGGACCGGTCCTGTAGCCTTTCTGTCCAAACAACTTGACCTTACTGTTTTAGCCTAGCCTTCATGTCGTGGCTGCCACTGCTTTAATACTGTTAGAGGCCCTAAAAATCACAAACTATGCTCAACTCTCTACAGTTCTCATAACTTCCAAAATCTATTTTCTTCCCCCAACCATCGCTCAGGACAATGCTTATGCTCATAAGTTGGCTAAAAAGCAGCTAGCGTTCCAACTTCTATCCCTCAAGGCAGTTTTCCTCCTTCACATTGGCCACTCCCACCTATTCCCCCGCTGAAACTTCCACCTATCAATCTCTTCCCATACAAGGCAAATGGTTCTTAGACCAAGGAAAATATCTCCTTGCAGCCTCACAGGCCCATTCTATTCTGTCATCATTTCATAACCTCTTCCATGTAGCTTACAAGCCGCTAGCCCGTCTCTTAGAACCTCTCATTTCCTTTCCATCATGGAAATCTATCCTCAAGGAGACCACTTCTCAGTGTTCCATCTGCTATTCTACTACCCCTCAGGGATTGTTCAGGCCCCCTCCCTTTCCTACACATCAAGCTAGAGGATTTGCCCCTACCCAGGACTGGCAAATTGACTTTACTCCCTTGCCCAAGTCTTCTACTGACCCCACAATATCACCCCTTACCACAACATCTTCCTTCAGCTTAATCTCTCCCACTCTAGGTTCCCATGCCGCCCCAATCCCGCTTGAAGCAGTCCTTAGAAACATCGCCCATTCTCTCTCCATACCACCCCCCAAAAATTTTTGCCGCCCCAACACTTCACACTATTTTATTTTATTTTACTTTATTTTTCTTATTAATATAAGAAGGCAGGAATGTCAGGCCTCTGAGCCCAAGCCAAGCCATTGCATCCCCTGTGACTTGCACCTATACGCCCAGATGGCCTGAAGTAACTGAAGAATCACAAAAGAAGTGCAAATGCCCTGCCCCGCCTTAACTGATGACATTCCACCACAAAAGAAGTGAAAATGGCCGGTCCTTGCCTTAAGCGACGATATTATCTTGTGAAATTCCTTTTCCTGGCTCCTCTTGGCTCAAAAAGCTCCCCCACTGAGCACCTTGTGACCCCCACTCCTGCCCGCCAGAGAACAACCCCCCTTTGACTGTAATTTTCCTTTACCTACCCAAATCCTATGAAACGGCCCCACCCTTATCTCCCTTTGCTGACTCTCTTTTCGGACTCAGCCCGCCTGCACCCAGGTGAAATAAACAGCCATGTTGCTCACACAAAACCTGTTTGGTGGTCTCTTCACACAGACGCACATGACATTTAGCCCCATCTTTCTGAGAACATATCTTCTTAGGATGTTACCAAGTACAAATATGGTCCATTGCTTCACCCCAATGCTATAGACACATCCTAGTGAGATTTCTGGCACCCCAGGGAGCGATTTTTAAGTGAAAGGAGATGTAGATACCCTCCATTGCCTCCATGGATATCTTAAAGTCAGTGTACTAGCACCTTCCTGAAGATGAGTAGCTCCTTCTTTCCTCTGGAACATTCAAATGTTGACAATCACGTACTCCAGCAGGTGGAAGTGGATTTAGAAAACATGTGGTCCTTTGTCTGGGTCTTTGACTGACAGTCTCACAGAGCAGGGTGGCAGGGAAATATATTTTAATTCCAGGTGATATTGGAGAGCCGCCCAATTGTGAAAAGGAGATTTTCTCTTAAATGCAGCCTTTCTCTTCCTATTTCCATCTTCCAAAATCCAGACCATCAAGGCCAGACTTGAAATTCAGAGAAAGAAGAGCACCAGAGGGCCCAGTGGGGTTTTTATTTCTGAAGTGTTTGTGCTGCAAGGGGTCAAAGGGGGTAGGGAATTGTGTTTGGAAGAAGCAGAGTAATTGTCACCTGGGAAGCCAGTTATTCACAAACTCTAGGAAGTAAAAATGAAAAAGCCCTTTTATATCAACCCATGTCTCCCCTTGTCAGGGCAGAATTTACCAGTGATAATTGCTGCTGAGGTGAACATCGCAATGTTAAGATACCGTTTATTCCCCTTTCCTTTGTCTTTCAGACCACACTTACATGTCTTCCATTTTCTCCATCTGCTATCTCTCATTTTCTTTTTAATAATAATTAAACTAGCAGGCACTTATCTTTTGTAGGACTTACCTTTGCATTTGTTTGCTTTTTGTGTGTCACACCATCATTGCAGTTACATGAAAATGCCCCTTTTTCATAAAAAATGCATTTTTGATAGCTCTTATGATTGCAGGGTTAAATCATTGCACGATTTGCTGGTTTGGGGTGTAAAGAGATGTGGTGTGCATGTGGCTCCTCAAGGGCTAAGACACACGGATTATTCACCAGTTTGTACAAGAAGGTAAACAAGAATATCTTTCTTTTTTTCCCTTCCAATAGTCAAATTGAAAACATGGTATCTGTTAGACACAGAGATCTAAATGTGAATTTAATTGGAAGGTTCACTATATCTCCTGCCTTTTTGAAATTCTAAAATAGCATTTTGTGCACTCAAAATAAGATAAAAAGGGAGCTAAACAAACAGTATCAGTGTTGTTTAGATACAAGCAGTAATTGGCTAATCTGCTAGTATTCTTAATTGCTACCTCTTTGGGAGGAGTATCGAAGACAAGTAGCTAGAAAAAGAAAACAGGAAAATCAAAGGATTTTCATCAAGCACAAACTGGGTAAGCAGCCCCTGGATCATAGAAAGTTGACCGTTCTTATTTCTGAAGACACCCTTGGGCTGAAGGACCAAATATGTTTTGCACACTTCAAAGCAAGCTGTGGGCTTGCAGGTTCTTGCTTATGCCTATTTCCTGGAGGCCAGGGTGGCATGTTAATACACTGCGTGACCATTTTGGACTCCATACTTGGCAGACTGTCATTTTTTTTGCTCAAAACCAGATCCTGAGAGAAACATGAACTTGATCCATGCCATAAATCAAGTTCTAATACAGAGCGACAGTCTTAACCCCTCTCTTCCCAGCTCCGCCTCCTGTGGAGCTCCTCTGCATGCTTCTAATACTATTGAAATGATTCAGAGAGCTGAAACTGGGCTGTTATTTTTATCACTCAGTCCCAAAGGTAAAATGTTTAGCTAATTTGGTTCTTATTCCTGACCCCCGCCCCCCACCACCATATTTAGACATGGAAGGAGAAAGGCTAAGAAAAGAATGTGCAAGGCAAATCAGTCTGAAAACAAAGCTTAGGAAAAAAATGGAGAGAAAAAGGAGGGAAAAAAACAGCAGAAAGGATGGAGCATGTGTCTAGACAATCTCCCTTTGTTAGCAGAAGACTCCCCTCCTCCTCTTAAGACTGTTCCTTCCTTCACTCTTATTAATTTTTCTCCGCAGCTTATCTCTTAGCCCTTGGGTAAGAAAAGATCAGAGCCTGAGCACACCTGCTCCAGAAGCTGTAATTCTCAGCATCCCAGGCCTGCAGGGAGCTCAGAGAATGAGAGGCCTGCAGGCATCCGCAGGCGCCCAGCCTGTCCTCCTGAGTACATGGCGGTTTTCTCATCCCTCACAAGCACCCTGTCAGACGTTAATAGTTGTCCTCGGCCGGGCGCGCAGTAATCCCAGCACTTTGGGAGGCTGAGGCGGGCGGATCACGAGGTCAGGAAATGGAGACCATCCTGGCTAACACCGTAAAATTCTGTCTCTACTAAAAATACAAAAAAACTAGCCGGGCGAGGTGGCGGGCGCCTGTAGTCTCAGCTACGGGAGGCTGAGGCAGGAGAATGGCGTGAACCCGGGAGGCGGAGCTTGCAGTGAGCAGAGATCCCGCCACTGCACTCCAGCCTGGGCGACGACAGAGCCAGACTCTGTCTCAAAAAAAAAAAAAAAAAAAAAAGGTTGTTTTCAGCTCTGGACATTTCTTTTTCCCCTTGTGTCCTTAAGACATGCATCCACTTTAACGCTTCCAAGCAGAGGAAGTAACCCCCAAAGGTTAAGGTAGAGAGTGGGCAAGGCTATTGAAAGGCACATTGCTTGGACTCCTCACCACACTCAGGAGTTACTGTGCCTTACAAGATGAAGTTGGTTGTTATCAAAATGTTCAAAGCCAGTATGACCAGTGGATTAAAAACTAGGGGCATGAAATGAACATACTTTCTAAACAATGTTTTGACACTTGTTATCTATCTTCCCATGGTCAAGTTACTTAAACCCTCTCAGCCTCAGTCTCCTTATCTGTAAAATGAGCTTGATAATAATAACACTTAATTCAGAATGTTTTGAGAGCATTAGGTAAGCTAATGTGAGTAACCTGCTTAGCATAACATGGGCTGCATGTAAGGACATCAAAAGCTATGGTTGAGTAGGGAGAAGTGCTACTGTTACTGTTTTGCCCTTATTGTTAATTTTAATTATTAGTGAGATGACCTGAAATCTGAATGATGGTTTAATCTGTATCTGTAACGGTGTCCAAAGAAGATTCCCAAAAACAAACGGAATGGGCTCTGATAGAATCAAATGAGGAAAACAGTAACTCCTCTAAGTATTTTAGACAGAGGGAATTAAATACACGACCTAATTATGCAGGCTACAGAAGAGATGAGAAACCAAACAGGAAATGGTGAAGCAACTCAGAGATTAACAGGAAGCTGCTGCCACCCTTGGGACTGAAGAATTGCAGGGAAAAGGTGATGTTACAGAAATCAGACGCTAGGGACTACCTGGTAGGAGCTGGAACCTCAGAGAAAGAGGCTGCGGGAGGGCAGTTTCAACCATAGAGAAGATAAAATCACTTCTGTGAACTGTGACCTGAAGTGGAAAGAGAACTTATGCTGGGTTCTCCCTTCCTCCTGCCCTTTGGTGCCTCCCATTGACTGAACCTAGCCAGTAGCCTGTTGACAAAGAAGCCTTGGGAACAAATTGTAGAGCCATCAATGTGTACAGACTCAACAGAGATAGATTTCAACCTTGAAGGAGAATGAACTCTTCATGCCTATGAAATTGAATAAAGAACTACTTGATATATTCAAGAGGAGCCATTTAGATTCAGGGTTTTGGCATTTAGCTAGAAGGTGTAAAGATCCAGAAGTTCAAAGCCAGGTGATTATTTTGTTATAAAGGTACTTGAGTGTAAAATGATAAGAAACATGGAAAAGAAGTGCTGACAATCCTATACTTTTTGGGAAACTGCTTCTTCTGCTTCTTCTTCTGCTTCTTCTCCTTCTACCTCCTCCTTCTCCTCCTCCTCTTCCTTCTTTTCTCCTTTTTCATCTAGAGAGTTCTTATCCACAATCATTTTAATAACTCACCAAAAAGATCCATTATTATTTATTGATGCCAGCTGTGTAACTTATGGACCAAACCACTATTATCCATGGTGAGAGAAAATGGCTTAGCCATCATGGAAGGCTAACAGTGATTCTTTGGCACGTTAAATGGTACAAAGGGGAGAGAAAAAAATATTAGTGTCTTTGCTTTCTGCAGAGTTTCCTTTCAAGCTGAGGAATGTTCATTTGAAAATAAATCAATCCTAAGTATGAGAGAGAGAGAATCAATCTGATACATGCTGTAATGTTCAACAGCACCTTGGCTTCATCTGTCTGTCCTAGACCATAACACTTGTTTCTTATAAAGTGCCGGCCTCTGGCTCTCTTCCCAGTACAGAAAGGGCTCCCTAGCCATTTCATTACCAGAAATTACAATGATCATCTGCCTAACTGGGAATAGCATTATCTGAAACACAATTAGAAGTAAACTGAAAATCTAGGTGGCCTAGTGATGACTAATCAGAAATATCACTGCCTAGCACATCATATCAGATTATATTTTCATGATCATCACAGGTTTTCTTCGTTTTCAGAAGCACCTCAATTGCCATTAACATGGCTGGAAGGAGTGAAGCGGTTTATCAATATCTTCAACTTAGATATCAAGAAATTAAAACACCTCTGTTTCTGGGGTCATCAGAAACAAAGACCCTGCTCACAAAATGTCTTGGAAACCCCTATGTATGTAACAGTGATTTGGTCTATTCTGATTCTAAGTCTGGAATTCTCGCCCAGTGGGAGTGGGAGGAAAGTAACTCTGAAAACAGGTCTGCTCAGGGCTAGAATAGCACACACTAATTTAATGAGGCAGCAGGGCGCACGCTCCAAGGGAAGCTAGCTACAGGAATTTTCCCAGAAGACAGAAAGCACTGGAACATGGCTCTGTTTGCAACTGGAAATGAGTGTGGGAAAAATCACCTTCATATGAGTAATGGGGACCTAGCCTCAGGTCACTGACTCTGCCAAGGCAAAGTCCCTTCTCTCTAAGGCAAAAACAAACCAAAAAAGGAACTGTATGTTTGTTTTGCCACAATGGAAGAGAATGTGCCAAAGTCTGTTATATGTGTTCATCCTTGAAATAATGTAGTCACATGACAATGGAACTTTTGGTCAAAACTTGGTTCAGATTAACCCAAGATGCTGAGGACCCCGTGGTCAGACAGGAAAGCCAGTGGCCATATCTAACGTAGTCCAGGAGAGAAGGATTAAGAATCTTGACTAGCAGGAGCCCAAGCCTCTCTGGATTCTCTTTTTCAGGGCTCATCAGAAGAGGTGACAATAACACTGTGTAGCAGTCGCCAGTAGCAGCATCCAGTGGGGGAGATATCCGGAGCTGCCTAAGGACAGCCACGATGGCTGGTGAGTGAAGCCATCCCTGTGACCAGAGCAAGGGTAAAGAATAATACAATGAAGATTTAGTTTGTATCGGCACTCTCTGTGCATTAAATATAAGAGACATGTCCCCAAATGAATTGCAGTCTTTTCGACAATGATGCTCTAGGAAAAAGAGCAAATATTGACACTTCAATAATGTTTGCCCAGCAATCAGTGAGCTGTATACAGCACTCAGGGTATCTATGTTACTGGAATCAATTAGGAAAAGGGAGAATTGATATCTGTCAATGAGAAATATATGGTAACTGCTGACATTACCGATAACGTGGCCTCTGCAAATCATTTCTGAAGTCCCAGACCTGCCAACACTGTCATTGGTGCTTAGGGAATCTGTCTGAGAACACAGTCCTAACTTCAGTTGTGCTGTCCACTGTGCTTACCAGACTCTTTCCTCCAATATGCGGTTTCCATGCCATGCAACTAACTATTCCTAGTCATTCATTCATTTGTTCATTGATTCAGCAAATGTGTTGACAACCTACCTTGTGCTAGCACTATTTTAGAGTTCCTGGTTGGGAGAGGAGGAGAGGGAAGGATATAAACAATGAAAAAGTACATAGTAAGTGATATATTGTGTGAAAATGAACAAGTCATGTGAAGATTTGGGTAAAGAGGATTCCCTCCAGGGGATCAACTGCAAAGGCCCTGAAGTATCTGTCAACTGCCTTATCTTGGACACTGCTGGTGTGTTTGGTTGATCTTTGGTCTCTGGTTGCTTCTTAGACTGGTTGCTCCTTCCTTCCTTCTTTTCTTCCTCCCCACCTTCTTCCTTCTTCTCTCTCTTTTATTTTATTATTTCTTAAGATATACTGTCAAAGTCTTTTAAGGAAGTTGATGGCCATGAAGATCCTACACCATAAAGACTTATCTTCCTATTAGATCTGTGTTGTTGTTATTCAGATGTCTGTCTCTCTCAACATATAGATTTTTGCTTCCTTGAAGATAAGGATACACTCAAGTGTCTTAGATTTTTATGGATTTCCCAAAGTATCCAATGTAATGAGGGGCAGATAGGAGAGGCTCAGCATAATGAAAGTTGGCTCAGTCTGAAACGCTATGAGCCGGAGAAGCTTATTGATGCAAATGTGCCCACCAAAGATACTTTTTAAATATTTTTGGACTACATGTTCTTGATTGCTCTGCTTTTGTTTGTTATATATATTTGATCTATCTCTAGGGAACTAACATTATTTAAAGTACTCTCGAGAAGAAAGCCCTAGAAGTCGTTGATGGTTTTTGTTTTGCTGCCTTCAGAATATCAGTTCCCATCCTGTGAAGTAACTATTAATGTCTATTGATAAAAGCAGTCCAGTAACAAATAGTTTTTATGTGAAACTAGGTATGTACAGTGTAATCAGGCTGGATAAAGTTGAAAGATAAAGCTCATTAGCTTCTCTTAATAGAAGATGATTCCAAAGAGCCAACTAATGATTTATATAGGTTTGGGGAAAGCCCCAAAACTTAACTTTTGAAGCCAATAAAAATTTTATTTTCTCACTGCACCTCTTTTGAGAGAGGAAAGATGTCATGCCCCTGGATGAGGTGGGGTGGTGGGGAAGGTTTACCGTAAATTCTCAGCCTGTGTATTTTAGGATCACAGCTTTGGCACCCAACCTACAACCAGTGTAGATGAAGAGGGGTTTTACAGCAGTGGGCTGGTGCCATAGTGATAGGATGGTTGCTAAGGATGTCATTATCACTCTGATTGCAGGAATCAGAGTGATTGAGTTAATTGGCATGACCTCATTCTGGTCCTCAGGGCCTACCTGTTCACAAATTATAAAGGAGAGAAAAAGTTGATCTTTTTATAGTGTCAGGAGGCAGCACCTGTTAACATTTAACATAGCATTTGAAACCAGCTATAATACACATTATTTATCTACCTGTTATCTTTTCCTCACATTGTGTCCTCCTTCTCTCTACTACATAGAATTAAGACATGCCCTTCTTAAAAAAATTTTTTTTTCATTGCTCTATTTTTCTCCATTCCCTCTAGAGGAAGGGGATTTTTTTTTTTTGTCTGAAAATCAGCCATTAAACTGAAGAAGGCTCAAGGAAATGAACTGAAATGTCTCATAGGAAGAAAAATAGCACTATGAAGATGAAAAAAAGCCCAGGATAATGGAGATTGATCGCTCGATCTATCTATGGCCTCAAATAAAACTGATTGAATTTAACATGTTAGGTTACAGTTAAAAAGCTTAGTTGCTTCAGTTGGGGTAATATAGTTTCAGATTTTCATAGGGAGCCATTTATTTATTTTTGCATTTGTGAGTCATTTAGTCATTCCCTTGTGAGTGAGAATACATTTATTTTCCTACTCCCTGCTGTTAGGCGTTCTATTAATACCACACTAGTTGAAATAAATGGAGCAGTAGAAACTGTTTGGTGGTGAATTTGTTTTTCAGATTTTTTTTTGTTACTGCTATTTTGGTAAGTCGGCTTTCCAACCCCTCCAGTGGTTTAAATAGAGTAGTAACTTCTCACCCTTTCTCTTCTCTTGCTTCGTATTTAATTGTTGCTTTTGTTTCAGTATTGACAATTTCAACACCACCTGAAGGTGTATAATCCAAGAAATCCAACAGCAGATGTCTGGTAAAATATTCCCAATCAAGCACTAGGATTGTCAAAAAATTATGGACAAAGTGACAGTTTTCTTAAACATCAGTTTTCTCTCCACCTGTTTGTGCTCTACCCAAAAGGAAAATCCAACCTAATGAAGAGAGGAATTGTTCCTACATGTTATAAAGAAGTAGTAGCATGGGTCATGTTTTCCAAAATTCTAAAAGGGGATTTTCAGATGTACTTTATTGTGCTGAAACACAATAAGATTTGCTCATGCGCCTTTGCACTAAAGCTGAGCAAAATACAACGTCCTTGTTATTCCGGACAGCTAATTACTGTCAGTAATTGTTGTTTGTAATGAACGCCACATGGGATAAAGCAGGGTGGGGGTGGGGACTAGCGGGAGGGTCCGCTTAGGCTTTGAACCACATTCAGCCCACTGAGGCTGATTTAACCCAGCCGCAGGAGGGCTCCTATGGGGACACGTCCAGAAAAGCCCCAAGGGGGACTAGAGGAAAGCACGTGGATCTACACACTTTCCAGCACCGGCAAAGGTCAGGCAATAATCGAATCACTCTTCCTCAGCTTTCATTTCATCAACTGCACTGATGAGGATGGGGGAGGGGGCATGAAAGAAGGTGGCGGTAAGAAGTGGTCCATCCCTCATCCTAACGGCGGGGGGAGCAGGCTGGACAAGGACATTCCATTCTATTTGCTACTCTCACAGAAGCCTTGGGAAAGAACAAAGAAAGAATGAAAAGGAGACAGACATGCTGGGCACGCGCATTCACAAATACACGTGCGCACGCTCACACACACCCCCATTTGCAATAGGGAGTCAATAAGAGCAGAGATAATTTATGCTGAGGCTTCAAACAGCAACCTAGAAGTGTAAAGTGGGGAGGGGAAAAATCCATCGCATTTCTAAGTGTTTGGCTGCCCTCTAAGACCTCAAATTTTACCTATGACTGAAACAGGTAGAAACACAGTATCACCTGAAAGTGTCAAATGGGGAAACTGAGGCTCAGAAAAAACAGTGGATCCTCTCAAAAACATAGAACAAATATTCAGGGAAGTGGCGACTAAATCTCAAGTCTGTGTCATGAGCTGGTGTTCCTGAGACCACAGGGCCCCGCGCAGATGGCATTAGTTAAAAGCAGCACATTGGAGGAAGCACTAGAGATCCGGAGCCCACACGGTTCCCTGCAGTCTACTTCATAAAGAGACTTCACGTCTTGGCGAGGATCTTGGACTGTCTCTGATTTCTTTCACTTGTTTTATAAAACCAATAAAGTCAAGTCATTGAAACATTTTACTGGCAGTTCTGGGTGTATTCTAATTGTCCTGTAGTTGGAATTCCCGTTATTGCCAGGGAGAAAGCAACCACTCCAATTCCCTGAGGATTACTTAGGGGGTAGATTTATGGGGAGGAAACAGGAATGGGGTTGAGGCACAACTTCCTAAATCCATTTTCTCAGATTTGGGGGCAGAGGGTGGAGCGTAGCTTTTGCCACTAATTTCCTGCCTGCAATTCTTAAAAATTTTCACCATTTCCTCCACCACTCCCATTTTCATCAACATATTTGAAATCTCCAAGGATCACTTTTCAGAGCCTATCTCATCTTGAGGTGAACCATCGCCTCTAATGCTAAGGCAAGTCCCAATCACATTCTGCCCCTGTCCAAGCTGGCTGCTGGCTGGGAGAACCAGTTCCAGTGTTTGCCCCATCCCAGCCTCTACCAAGGTTAGTTAATGAATTTGAAAAGGAACTCGCTGTGGGCCATGGTGACTTTGCATTGTGCTGGAGACAATGAGGGTAGTGTTTGCTGGCTGTGGCTCTCACAAGCAAATGTCACTGAATGTGTTTAGAAGGAGCATGCTTAGTTGGACACTGTCATGCTGTAGCAGCCAAAATCAACTGGAAAAGGAAGAAAGAGTGTAGAAGAGTTTTATGTCTTAGTGTGCAGGGTCTGGACTTTGGTCTAGGTTAAAATCTCACCTACAATAGATTTCGAATCTCGGTCAAGTTATTCAACCTCTTTTGTGTCTCAGTTTCTTTATCTGTAAGAAAAAAGACTAGTACCTAATTTATAAGTTTATGATGATGATTCAGTTATATATGTGTATCAAGCATTTAGCATAGTTAGGAACATAATTAGTACTTGACAAACCTTCACTTATAACAAGCCTTGCTCCCTAAGCGTTCCTGTAGCTCAGTTGCCCTTGCAGCTGCTTATTTTGTAGAACTTAAGTAATACCTTATGAAGTCATCATAGGGAAAGGAGGGACCTAAACTTTTTTGACTTTATATTTTTCTATTGATGTTTTTTCTAAATATTAATACCACCCATTGAGGCAGTTAGAGAGAATGAATGTTGCAAAATGAATCTTTTATAAAGTCTTCCAAATGTTGAATTTCCCATTCTGCTTAATCTTATGGTTTAGTAAATTAAATACAATACCATTGAGTGATGGGTTTGCCATTATTAACTAGAGACTGTCAAGTGCCCATCTAGTCCCCAGTATTTGTAATGTTTTGGCAGCTTTGTGGTTGAAACAGGCAAACTCCATTTTGGTGGGGTGTGGAAACATCCAGTCTCATGGTTAGACAGGGCTCCTTTAACTGCAGGAAGCTAGAGTACATAGGAGGCATTGCAGCCTGCTTGTCTGGGCAGATTTTTTAGGGACTGTCCAGCTGCTGAGATGTGAAGCAAGTCCATTCCAGTTAGCAGGAGCAGGTGACAGCCCAATCATTTCCTGCCATTGGAGGAGTTAACACAGAGTGTCCTAAGATGACACCATGAGGGGGTGAGCACAGGGGTAGAGAGTTCGAAGCATTCAGACATCCTGGCAGGTGAATAGCATCAGGGATGTCTTAGGGAGACAGAAGGGTCATAGACACCACACTCCCTCCCTTGACAATGGTGGAAGGGTGCAGAGAGAGTCTGATTCAGGCCCTGGTTCTCTAGCAAGCCATTAAGACAAGGCTTCAGGCTTTGGGTTAGAAAGCCAGCTGTCAGGACTGGAGGGCAGGCAGGGACCTGATCTTAATGGCAACAGCAGAAACAATATTAGGCACCCTGGGAATTTGACAGCAATCCTTAAGCTTTAGTAGGTTAATTCAGTGAATCCTCACCACAAGCTTATGAGCTGGGTATGATTATCAATATGCCCATTTTTCAGAGAAGGAAACAGGCTTAGAGAGAAACTTGCCCAAAGACACACAGCAGATAGCAGAGCTGGGATCAAACACAAGCAGTTGAACTCCAGAGTCCACTCTCAGCTACCGTGTCAAACCGCCTCTCAAAGCAGATACTCCTTAGAGGGTTACAGAGTCCCAGAACCTTGACCAGGGACAAGCCTGCAGGTGAGTGTGGACAGGCCCCAGGCTAGGCCTGACACTGTGTCACAGTGTCCCTTAGAGGAAAGCATCTCAGCTCTTCTCAATAAATGGCAGTTTGTGTTCCAGTCAGGAGTTTCTTCTGTTCTAATTCAGATCTAGGAATTTTGGCTCAGTCCTAACCCAGAGATCCCTCAGGAAACCAGAGAATTTCTGGCACTACTCTGTAGAATTTAAGCAGACTCAAAGATTCATCTGCCATGTGGCCAGATCATAGTGGAGCTCAAGGGAGAAAGTGAGGCATGTTTGTCTGCATACCAATGTACAAATCTTTCTCTTTGAAAAGAGAACTTGGATTGATTGAGGTTCTACGATATGCTTTACATAAGGAATTGCTTTTAATATTTACAATGTATTCGTTTCTAAGGCTACTGTCTGTAACAAAGTACCACAAACAGTGTGGTAATTGATGATTGTACAATTGTACAATTCTGGAAACTGGAAGTCTGGAATGAAGATGATGGCAGGGCCGTGCAATCTCTGGAAACTCCAGAGGAAGGGTCCTCCCATTCCCCTTCCTACGTCCTCATGGTTTGCCAGCAGTCCTGGACTTCTTTGGCTTATAGAGTCATTATTTCAATCCCCTGTCTTTGCGTGGTATTCTCTCTGTCTCTTCACACTATCTTCCTCCTGTGTGTGTCTGTGTCCAAATTTCCTCTTTTTATAAGGACTCCAGTCATATTGGATCAGGGCCCATCCCAATGACCTCATCTTCATGTGACTATATTTGCAAAGATCCTATTTACATCTGAGGTCACATTCTGAGGTACTGGGGTTAGGACTTTGGGGCCAGGGGGCAAAATTCAACCCATATTATACAAAAGCCTTATTCAATTAGTACCCCCTCCTCGCTTTTACAGACAAGGGAAAGGAGGCTCAAGTTCACTCAGATAGTAAGTGGTGGAGTACAAGAATCAAACCAAGTCTGATTCAAAAGTCTGTACTCTTCCTGTCCACATGATACTGCCTTCTCAGGATAGTAAGTAGTTTGTTTGGCTCTTTAAATGACACAAGGTACTTTTTAAGAGCCACCGTGCTTGCTTGCTGCATATCTCAGTCTTGCTAATGACTTGGAAGGTCCGGTGCTCATTCAATGCCAGTGCTTTTAATGAGCCTCCCCTACTTGCTACTGCAGAAACATAATGTATATCATACCTGTTATGAAGAGGAGTCATAGATGAGTATGTGCTGGGTACTTCTAAGGGTAGATGTTACATCCCAAGAGCTGTACACTGCTCAGGAGAGTTTCTCATATTGTATAAACAGCAGATGTCATATGATATGTCTTACTCTAGAAAGGTTTATTTGTTGTGCAAAGAGTCAGAAACTTGGAGAGATAATCCCATATTGGCATCTGATTCCTGGAAATGAAGTGTGTGGCCTGGGGCTGTTCATTTAACCCCTCAACCTCACCATCTGGGACCTGGATTTAAAGATGCCCCTCTCTTTGGAGGCAACATTTGAGTGGCTTCAGAAATGTCCAGGAAGTCTCTGGCAAAAGGAAATGCTACATTGACAGCAAAACATTTAACCGAAAATAATGGGAATTTGTAGATTATCATTCTTAGGGATCCCAAATTTCTTATGGCTCATCTCCATTCCCAAGCCTCAGGAATTGGAAGAATTGACCTGGAATGTTGCCAAAAGTTAAATCCTTCCTGATCTTCGAACTGTTCTGTTTTCAGTTAGAATCGCAATTTGAGTTCTCCCTGAAAATGGAACACTAGGTCAAGGGGGATGTTTGGGATCATTAGCTCCCATCAATCATCTGGGTGTGAATGTGCGTCTGCATGAAATTTTTCTTTAGAATTTCTTTGATAAAATGTATGCAGCATCCAGTCTCAGAGATAGATTCCCCTAGTCTCCCTGCCTCATTCAAGTTGTTTAATTATATTGTTTTTACTATCCCTTACTGTCTGACTTTTGGATACCCATATAATTATCAGATTAGCTCCTATGTAAAAATCCTTGTTTTTGGTTTTCCTTCCAATATGCTAAATATATGTCTAGTGGCACAGAGCTGGCACTAGTACATTAAGCAACCCAGAATAGAGTAGAGCCAGATGTAAAAGGTTCGCATCTCGCTTTATTTTTTAAATTTAATTTTTGTTTTTTTGAGGCAGAGTCTGGCTCTGTCACCCAGGCTGGAGGCTCACTGCAGCCTCAAATTCCTGGACTCAGGTGATCCTCCCACCTCTGCCTCCTGAGTAGCTGGAACTCCAGGTACAGGCCACTATGCCTAACTAATTTTTTTGAAATTATTTTTTTGTAGAAACAAGGCCTTGCTATGTTGACCAGGCTGGTTTTGAATTCCTGGCCTCAAGCCATCTGCTCACCTCAGCCTCCCAAAGTGCTGGGACTACAGGTGGGAGCCACTGTGCCTGGCCACATCTTACTTTATATTAGAGCTCCAGCGTATTAGATCCTCTTGCCCATGTTGGAGCTCTGGTAGGAAGAGAATCACATCGCAGCACTATTTTGTAGCATGGTTTCCACTTAGCTTTATTAATAAATTGCATATTTACAGGTTCCAAATAAGAGAGAAATGCACTCCCGTTACATTAGTGCTTCCTGTAATGTGTAGGAAGATGGCTCATTAAAATTATTTGAGGTGCCACCTTTGATGCTCAGTCTGACTTTCTGCTTGCTTATAGTTCAAGTCCTTCTTGATGTCTCTATTTGTTTAAAAAAAAAAAGAGAGAGAGAGAGAGAGAGAGATTTGGAGCAGGCTGGCTCATGTAGGAATGCTTTCAGATTTCATTTCCTGGCAGTCAGCTATTTGGTCAGAAATGAGGAGTTATTTGATAAGTGTTTAGTCCTTAAATGATAGTTACTGCATGTGAACAAAGAGAAAACAATTTAACTTACACAAATGCCATTGTTCACTCTCTCATCTGCAGCAAACTTGTATCAATACCAATAGAAAATCTCTCTAGATGAGCACTGTCCCACTGCTATGTGTAAATGAATGATTGGCTAAGAGAATCAACAAATGGCCTTATTTTCTTCCATTTTCATGTGTTTTCTGATGCTGGACTTCATTAGAAACTTAAAAACATAGTTTCTGATCACAGCACTTTTCAAAGGAATAGAATTGTTAGAGGCACTTCATTGCTGTTTATCTATTAGCTTAGGTATATGGAGTTGAGACAATTCATTGAACACCATCACCCTTGCAAAGCCCTATTTTATTTTGTTTTGTTAGCCCTTTCGTGTCCATCTCCAATCACCCACTGCAACATTTTCATCAGCACCTTCTCAAGTGTGTTTTACAGATCCTTTTAAACCACCCTCCATATGTTTATTCGGTATATTAGTGTTTATCTACAAATATGTATAGTGTCATTTATATATATTTTTAAAGTTCTGTAGATGGTAATGTGCTATAAATCTCTTTTTCTTTCTTATTTTTATCTAACATAGTATTTTTGAGATCTCTATATACTTCCACTATATAAATCTAGTTCATTTTTCCGAATCCTGAAGATTTTTCCAATACAGGCATACACCATTTCTGACTCCTGCATGTAATGCATTTTACTTATTCATTTCCTTAGGGGATATCTATGGGTTACCTAGATTCTCTAGTGGATACTTAGACTGCTTCCAAATTTATGGTACCATAAATAATGCCGCAATAATCTTATATGAGCATGTTTCCTTGTGGATCTGAGCAAAAGAGTCTCTAGAGTGTGTATCCAGGAAGGGAAGTTTTGAGTTGTGATATTATATCCATACTTTATTTCACTAAGTACTTCTCAGGTTGTGATACAGAATGTTTCTACCAATTTATAATTCACCACCCATAAGGACAAAACTTCCTGATATTCTTGCCAGCGCTTTCTAATTTTTGCCGATCTAATGAGTGCAAAATCATATCTCATTTTGTTGAAAGAAAACCCCAACATTTGCATTTCTGATTACTAATGAGTGTGTATATCATTCATATACACAATAGCTATTTCAATTTTCCTATCTGTCAATTGCCTGTTCATGTGCTTTGCCCATTTTTAAAAAATGTTTGTTTCCTGTCCTTTTCTTGCTTGTTTGCAAAGTTTCTTATATGTTCTAGATATCAATTCCACATTGCTCTGCAAATATCTTTTCCCAATAATTTGCTGATTTGTCTATGGATAAATGGAAGTTTTAAATTTAAGTGTAGTCATATTCACCATTTTTTTTTCTATTAGCTGATTTCCACTAATGGTCCCTATGTAAAATCCATGTGTGATTTTCCTTCTGGTATGCTAAATGTATATCAAACAGCAAAGAGCTGACTTTGGTACATTAAGCAGCTCAGAATAGAGTCAAAGTGGGCCTCATCTCACTTTATATTAGAACTCCAAAACTTTAGATATTCTTGACCATATTGCAGCATTGCTTGCAACAGAAGCAGATTATAGCTCTATTTAACAGTATGGGATCACTTATCTTTATCAAAGAACAACAACAACGACAAACCCAACACACTTACAAGTTCCATATGAAAGAGTAATACATTTTCCTTGTGCTCTTGCTTCCTATAATGAGTATGGCAATAACTAATTGAAATCATTTGCAATGCCACCTCTGATACTCAGCCCGAATTCCTACTCAGTTACCATTCCCTTCTGTTCCTAGTGTGGTTTGGTGTTTTGTTTTGGTTTTTTGGGCCTTCAGTGTATGGAGTTTATTTATCATATTCCTCAGTTTATGCCTTATTGTTATTTGTCCATGCAAGTCTCCTCTTTATTTCTTATTTTATGAATGTATGAATATACTTATATGCACACATATAATAACATAAATCTATCTACCTACCTACCTACCTACCTACATACCTACCTATCTACTTAGGCACCATTATGGTAGATGGAATTACTATTCCAAATATTTAGCCTACCTGTAGTAGTATTATATATCTATACCCTTGCTGTAGCCAGGAGGAGTGTTCCTCCTGGTGGGTGGAACATTTTTCCTGACACTGGACTTTGGGCTTGGCTGAATAACTTGCTTTGGTTAACAGAATATTAGTCCCATTGCATTACCATGGTTAGGCTTGCACACTTGAGCACCTGCTCTTCATCACAAGAAAAACATAACTTGGTAGTAACTAATCTAAGAATGGTGAGAAACATATGGACCATACCTGGACCCAACCTTTAGCCTGCAATCAAGTTCCTAACCTAGATAAGCCAACTCCAAACTGACCTTCAGATGGTGTGAAATAAATGTTTATTTTGCGAACCACTGAAATTCTAATAATTATTATGCAGTATTACTTTAACAATAGCTAACTAATGCATCTTTCATCCTTCATTCCTTCTTCCTTTTTTCTTCTATTTGCATATCTCATTTTATTCTCATAACACTACCATTTCCCTCCAGCTAGGTTAATATGTTTTATGTGTATCCTTTTAATTCAAAATGTTCTTGAAATATATGTGTTTTTTTGTGTGCATAAATTTTTAATTTTTGTAAATAATATTATATATCTCCTGTTTCCAACTTTTTTCACCAAGCATATGTGCATTTATTAATTTCTAATTGACATAATAATTATGTATATTAATGGGGTACAATGTAATGTTTTGTAATTCTTTGCTTCCAACTGCTACATAATGCTCCATGTTGTGTCTTCATCACGTTTTTCCTATCCACTCCCACAGTGATATATACTCAAGTTACCTATAAATCTCTGCTCCCTTAACCCCTGTTGCAATGAACGTGGTCGTACATGTCACTTTACAGACCCCAAGGATGATTTCCAGGATACATATCCAGAGTGGAATTGCTAACTTTTAGGACATATGCCTAGTTAATAATACTACATAGTGAAAAACTGCCCTATAGCCTGCCTTTGCTTCAGCAGTACCTGAAAGTCCCAGTGTTCCTACATCCCCACATCCTCTCTGATACTTGGTATTATCCAACTGTCAATTTTTTTTGTCAATCTAATTGTTTTCATTTGTATTTCACTGATTACCAATGAGTTTCAACATCCTGATACATGCTTGTTAACTTTCTAGATTTCCTCTTCTGTAAAATTGCCTTGCCCATTTTATCTATTAGAGTTATATTTTCCTTATCCATTTTTAGATCTTTGTATATTAAAAAAAATCCCTTGTTGGTTTAGATGCCACAAATATCTTCTTCATCTTGGTAGGTATCTATTAATGTGTGATGCTCTTTATTGAAATAAAATTATTAATTTCAGTGTAAATTAGTTCATTTTTTTGGCCTGATGATTTATGCTTTTCAAGTTTTGTTTAAGAAGTCATTTCCGGGCCGGGCGCGGTGGCTCAAGCCTGTAATCCCAGCACTTTGGGAGGCCGAGGCGGGCGGATCACGAGGTCAGGAGATCGAGACCATCCTGGCTAACCTGGTGAAACCCCGTCTCTACTAAAAAATACAAAAAAAAAAAACTAGGTGGGCGAGGTGGCGGGCGCCTGTAGTCCCAGCTGCTCAGGAGGCTGAGGCAGGAGAATGGCGTGAACCCAGGAGGCGGAGCTTGCAGTGAGCCGAGATCCGGCCACTGCACTCCAGCCTGGGCGACAGAGCGAGACTCCGTCTCAAAAAAAAAAAAAAAAAAAAAAGAAGTCATTTCCTGCCCTGTCACAAAAATACTACCTTACATTTTGTAATTTTAACTTAATTGCTTCACCAGTCACATTTAGATATTTTTTCAAGTTTCTAAAATTTTCTAAATTATAAATGTAAGTACTGAACTTTATCAAACAATGTTTTGCATCTGGGATGATCAGGTAATTATCACATCTATGTCTTCATTATGCTGTAATAAATCAGTACTTATTCAATTAAATCCATTTTTATTTGAAATTGACACATAATAACTATGCATATTAATGGGGTACAGAGAGATATTTCAATACACTTATACAATGTGTAATGATAAAATCAGGGTCACTAGCATATTTATCACTTTAAATATTTACCATTTTTTGTGTTGGGAACATTCAAAATCCTCTCTTCTAGCTATTTGAAAATATACCATAAATTATTGTTAACTAGCCACCCTGTAGTGCTTTAGAACACTAGAATATTTTTTCTCTTATCTAGCTGCAATTTTGTATTCATTGAACAACCTCTTCCTATCTCCCTCTTACACTGCCTATCCCCTAATAACCACTATTCCACTCTCCACTTCTATGAGCCTAACTTTTTTGGATTCTACACATGAGTGAGAACATGCAATGTTTTTCTTTCTTTGTCTGACTTACTTCACTGAAAATTATGTCCTTCAGGCTCATCCACATTGTCACAAATGATGGGATTTCATTTTTATGGTTCAGTAGTATTCCATTGTGTATATATACCACATTTTCTTTATCCATTCATCAGTTAATGGACATTTAGGTTGATTCCATATCTTGGCTATCATGACCAGTGTTGCAATAAATGTGAGAATGCAGATACCTTTTCAATATACTTATTTTCTTTCCTTTGAACAAATACTCAGTAGTGGGATTGCTGGATGATGTGATGGTTCTATTTTTAGTTTTTAAAGAAACCTCCATACTGTTTTCCATAATGACTAATAATTTACATTCCCACCAATAGTGCGTAAGAGATCATTTTTCTCTGTGTCCTTGCCAGCATTTGTTTTTTATTTTATTTTACTTTTTGTCTTTTTGATAATAGCCATTCTAACTGGGATGAGATGATATCTCATTGTGGTTTTAATCTGCATTTCTCTAATGATTAGTGATGTTGAGTAGTTTTTCATATACTTGGCCATTTGTATGTCTTTTTATTTTTTGAGACAGAGTCTCGCTCTGTTGCCAGACTGGAGTGCAGTGGTACGATCTTGGCTCATTGCAACCTCTGCCTTCTGGGTTTAAGTGATGCTCTTGCCTCAGCCTCCCACGTAGCTGGGACAACAGGTGTGTGCCACCACACCCAGCTAATTTCTGTGTTTTTAGTAGAGACATAATTTCACCATGTTGGCCAGGATGCTCTCTATCTCTTGACCTCATGATCCGCCCACCTTGGCCTCCCAAAGTGCTGGTATTACAGGCATGAGCCACTGCGCCCGGCCTGTATGTCTTCTTTTAAGAAATGCCTATTCAGATCCTTTGCCCACTTTAAAATTAGATTATTCATTGTTCTGTTGTTGTAGTCATTTTGTTCCTGTTGAGTTGTTTGATTTCCTTGTGTATTCTAGATATTAATCACTTGATACATAATCACTTGTATGTATACTTTGCAAATATTTTCTTCCATTCTACAGATTGTCCCTTAACTGCATTGGTTGTTTCCTTTGCTGGGCAAAGTTTTTTAGTTTGATGTAATACTATTTTATATATTTGATAGACTCCCCTATTTTTGCTTTTGCTGCCTGTGTGCTTTTGGGGTATAAAATATTTTCCCAGACCAATGTCCTAAAGCATTTTCCCTGTATTTTTTTCCTAGTAGTTTTCTAGTTTGAGATCTTACACGTAAATCTTTTAAGTCTAGTTTGAGTTGATTTTTGTATATGGTGAGATATATGAGCCTAGTTTCATTCTTCTCCATATGAATATCCAGTTTTTCCAGCACCATTTATTGAAGAGGCTGACATTTTCCCAATATATATTCCGGGAACCTTGGTTGAAAATCAGTTGTCTGTAAATAAATGAATTTATTTCTTTGTTTTCTATTCTGTTCCATTTGTCCACGTATCTATTTTTATACCAGTACCATCCTGTTTTAATTACAGTAGATTTGTAATATATTTTGAAGTCAGGTGGTATGATACCTCCAAGTTTGTTCTTTTTGTTTAGAATTATCTACTTGGAATCTTTTGTACACATTTTGGGATTGTTTTTTCCATTTTGGTAAAGTATGCCATTGGTATTTTGCTAGGGATTGCATTTAATCTGTCAATTGCTTTTGGTAGTATGGTCATTTTAACAATATTAATTCTTTTTTTTTTTTTTTTTTTGAGATGGAATTTCAGTCTTGTTGCCCAGACTGGAGTGTAACGGTGCAATCTTGGGTCACCACAACCTCTGCTTCCTGGGTTCAAGCAATTCTCCTGCCTCAGCCTCCTGAGTAGCTGGGATTACAGGCATGTGCCATCACACCTGGCTAATTTTGCATTTTTAGTAGAGATGGGGTTTCTCCATGTTGGTCAGGCTGGTCGTGAACTCCCAACCTCAGGTGATCCGGCAGCTGCCTCGGCTTTTGAAAGTGCTGGGATTACAGGCATGAGCCACCACGCCTGCCCCAATATTAATTCTTTCAATCATGAACGTTAGGTTTTTTTATTTTCCATTTTTTTGTGTGTCCCTTTCCATTTCTTTCATCAGTGTTTTGTAGTTTTCATTGTAGAACTCTTTCACCTCCTTGGCTAAATGTATTCCTATATGGGTTTTTTGGTAGCTATTGTAAATGGAATCATTTTCTTGATTTTTTTTCTTAGCTAGCTTGTTATTGGTGCTTAGAAATGCTAGTGATTTTTGTATGTTGATTCTGTATTCTGAAATTTTATTGAATTCATATATCAGTTCTAAGGGGTTTTTAGTGGAGACTTTAGGTTTCACTATATCATTTTATCTGCAGAAAAGGATAATTTGACTCCCTCTTTTCCAAATTGGATATTATTTTCTCTTGCCTAATTGCTCAGGCTAGGACTTCAGATACCGTGTTGAATAAGAGTGGTGAAAGTGGGCATCCTTGTCTTGTTGTAAGTTGTTTTTGTGTTTTTTTTTTTAGACAGGGTCTTGCTCTGTCACCTAGGCTGGAGTGCAGTGGCATGAGCATGGTTCACTGCAGCCTTGACCTCCTGGGCTTGAGCAATCCTCCCACCTCATCCACCTGAGCAGCTGAGACTACAGGTATGTGCCACCATGGCTGGATAATTTTTTAATTTTTTGTAGAGATGAAGTCTCATTGTGTTGCTCAAGCTGGTCTCAAACTCCTCAGCTCAAGTGATCCTCCCACCATGACCTCCCAAAGTGTTAGGATTACAGGCATGAGCCACCATACCCGGCCCTTGTTCCGGTTCCTAAAAGAAAAGTTTTCAGCTTTTCTCCATTCAGTATGATGTTAGCTGTGGGTTTGTCATATATTGCTTTTATTGTGTTGAGGCACGCTACTTTTATAACTCATTTATTGAGAGTTTTTATCACGAAGGGATATTGAATTTTATCAAATGCTTTTTCTGCATCTATTGAGGTAATCATATGGCTTTTGTCCTTCATTCTGTTAATATTAATTTGATATGTCGTGTTTTTTGATGATATACATATGTTGAACAATTCTTGCATTCCTGGGATAAACACCACTTGATCATGGTGCATATTTTTGATGTACTGTAGGATTTGGTTTGGTAGTATTCTGTTAAGAATTTTTGCATCTATGTTCATCTGGGATATTGGCCTGTAGTTTTTTTGTTGTTGTGTCCTTGTCTTGTTTTGATATCAGGGTAGTACTAGCCTTGTAAGATGAGTTTCAAAGAATTTGCTTCTCTTTGATTTTTTGGAACAATTTGAGAATAATTTATGTTAGTTTATTTTTATTTTTATTTTGTTGTTGTTGTTGTTGTTTTGGTAAGTTTGGTAGAATTCAACAGTGAAGCCAGCTGGTCCTGCCTTTTTTGTATGTGTGTTGAGAGGCTTTTTATTACTGATTCAATCTTGTTATCTGTTGTTCCTCTGTTCAGGTTTTCTATTTCTTCCAGGTTCAATCTTGATAGGTTTTATATGTCTAGTAATTTATCAATTTCTTCTAGGTTTTCCAATTTGTTGGTGTATAACTGTTCATAAAAGTCTGTAATGATCCTTTTTATTTCTTTGGTATCAGTTTTAATGTCTCCTTTTTTGCTTCTGATTTTATTTATCTAGGATTTCTTTTTTTTGGTCTTAGTCTAGCTAATGGTTTGTTGATTTTATCTTTAAAAATTGTCATTTCATTGATCTTTTGTATTGCTTTTTCATTCTCTATTTCATTTAGTTCTTTTCTGATCTCTACTATTTCTTTCCTCATACTAATTTTGGGTTCTATTTGCTCTTGCTTTTTTAATTCCTTGAGGTGCATCATTAGGTTGTTAATTTGAAATTGTCTTACTTTTTTGATGTAAACATTTATTTTTATAAACTTCCCTCTCAGTACTGCTTTTGCTATATTTCATAGGTTTTGGTGTGTTGTATTTCTATTTTCACTTGTTTCAATAAATTTTGTGTATCTTTAATTTCTTCAGGTAGGTTGTTTAATTTCCATCTGGTGGTACAGTTTCCAAAGTTCCTTCTGTTATTCACTTCTGGTTTTATTCCATTGTGACCTGAAAAGATGCATGATATGATTTCAATTTCTAAAAATTTGTAGAGACTGATTTTATGGCCTAACATATGGTCTATCTTAGTGTTTCATGTACTAGTGAGAAGAATGTGCATTCTGAAACTGTTGTATAAAATGTTCTGTAAAAGTCTGGCAGGTCCACTTTGCCTATATTGCTGTTTAAGTCCAAAGTTTCTTTGTTGATTTTCTGTGTAGATGATCTGTCCAATGCTTACAGTGAAATGCTGAGAGTTGAAATTCCAACATATTATTTTTTTAAGGTCTATCTCTCCCTTTCACTCTAATTGTTTTATATATCTGTGTGTGCTGGTGTTGGGTGCATATATATTTTTAATTGTTATATCCTCTTGCTGAGTTGATTCCTTTATCATTATGTAATGACTTTCTTGGTCTCTTTGGGGCTCTTATAATTTCAAGTCTATGTTATCTGATAAAAGTATGGCTACTTTTGCCCACTTCATTTGTGTGTACTATGTTTTCCGTCCCTTTGCTTTCAGTTTGTGTGTGTTCTTTACAGGTGAAGTGAATCCCTTGTAGGCAGCAAATAGTTGGGTCTTTCTTAAAAAAATCCAGTCAGCCTGTCTGTATCTTTTAATTTGGGAATTTAAATCATTTACATTCAAGTTGTTATTGATAAGTGGGGACTTAATTCTTGTCAATTTATTATTTGTTTTCTAGTTGTTTTGTATCCTTTGTCCCTTTCTTCCTCTGTTTATCTTTTCTGTTTGGTAGTTTTCTTTAGTAATAACATTTGATTCCTTTATATTTCCCATCTGCATATCTCTTCTACCTGTGGAATTTATACGTTCACATGTTTTCATGATGGTAGGTATCATCCTTTCATGTCCAGATGTAGGACTTCCTCAAGCATTTCTTCTAGGGCCAGTCTAGTGGTGATTAATTTCTTCACTTTTTGCTTGTCTGGGAAAGACTTTATTTGTCCTTCATCTCCGAAGGATAGGTTTTCCAGGCATAGAATTCTTGACTAGCTGTGCTTTTCATTCAGCACTTTGAATATATAAAACTCATTCTCTCCTGGACTATCAGGGAAATCTGCTGTTAGTATGATGAAGTTTCCCTTCTATGTAACTTGATGCTTTTTCTCTTGCTGTTTGTAGAAATATCTCTTTATCTTTGACCTTTTGACAGTTCGATTATAAAGTGCCTCTGAGAGGACTTTTTTGAGTGAATTTATTTGGGGATTTTTGAGCTTTTTGTACCTAGATGTCCATATCCCAAGACTTGGAAAGTTTTCAGCTATTAGTTCATTGGACTGGTTTTCTATGCTATTTCCCATCTTTCTCTCCTTTTGAAACTCAGTGATGTTCTATGTGTCCTATAGACTTTCTTACTTTCTTTATTCTTTTTTCTTCTTCTTTTTTTGTCTGACCAGGTATTTCAAAAGACCTGTTTTCAAGTTCAGAAATTCATTCTTCTGCTTGATCTGGTCTATTATTAAAGCTTTTCATTTTATTTTTTATTTCACTCATTAAATTCTTCAGTTCCAAGATTTCTATTTGGTTCTATTTTATGATATCTATCTCCTATCTTTTTGTTGAATTTCTAATTCAGATGATGAATTGTTTTTCCGATTTCACTGAATTTCCTTTCTGTGTTCTCTCACATTTCACTGAGTTTTCTTAATATTATTATTGCAAATTTCTTTTCAGACATTTAAAGATTTTCTTGTCTTTGGGGACTGTTACTGGAGAAATATTGTTTTACTTTGAAGGTGTCATGTTTCCTTGCTTTTTCGTATTTCTTATATCTCTACATTGATATCTGCACATCTTGTGGAACAGCCGCTTCTTCCAATTTTATGGAGTAGCTTTCATATAAAAAGACTTTTTCCTCTGGGTGTATTGTGTCCTGTAGTGTTGGTTGGATAGTGTACTTTGCCTTTGGTTGTGAATGACACAGTAGTGTAGTCTCCACATGATTTCTTTGGTTTTAATCAATGTCAGCATGTCTGTGAGTACCTCAGTGGCCTAGCCTGTGGTAGAGGCTGTGGCATGGCTTTGCTGGAAAAGGGGATGCCAAGTGGGTTGGTCCTCTGGCCTCAGGGGGCCACACTTAGGTGCACAGCAGCTCTGCCACTGGAGAGGGCCACTCCTCAGGCCCCTGGAGGACACATGTGGATGCTCAGTAGTTCTGCTGCTGAAGGGGTTAAGATTGTTAGCAGCAGCAGTAGGTCCCAGAGAGGCCAGTCCTCAGGCCCCTAGGGGGCACATGAAGACCCATGACAGGTCTGCTTTGGAGGAGGCATGACTGTCAGCAGTGGCAGCAGGCCCTGTTCTTGCTAGTCCTTGGATCCCTGGAGGGGGCACAGGGGGCAGAGTCACAGGCAGTGGTGGGTGTGAGGCCCTAGGTAAGCAGCTCTTAAGTTCTGGGGAGCACATGCATTGGCTTTCTCTGTCCTAAAGGCAGCGTCCTCACTGTAGTATTGTATGTAGTATGCTATGTGGGAAGTGCCAGAGTCATGGCTGCACTGCTGGATTGAGCTGGCATTGTGACACAGCAGCCCTTTGGATGAATGTAGTGGGATGTTGGTGGGGTCCCAGGTTGTGGAGATACTGGACCTATTGGGCCCTAGGACATGATGCACTCTTATGTTGGCTTCACTCTTAAAATGGCAATGTGCTGCCATTTTGAGGAGAACCTATTATAAAATCCCTCTTTGGAATAATGCAATTGTGGGAACCCAAGACAGCTTTCCATACAAGTCTCAAGGCCTGCAAGGGCTGTAGTTCTCTCCTTTAGCTTGGATTGCAGGTAACTGTGGTAGAAATGTGGATGGCTGGGGATCTTCCACTTACCTTTTCCCTCACAGTGTGAGTTTCTCTTGACTCTGAGTCAATCTGAGCTGGTGCTTTGCTTTCCTCTCTGTGCTGCCATCCTGAGTCTCTGGGCCTCAGAGGGTCTTCGTCACTTTTTTGCTGAATTTCAGTGTTCTCCCCCAGACACTATTGAACATGTGATTATATGTTTGTTGTTCTAATTGTTCTTCGTGGAGGAGGTGAGTGCTGACTGCTTCTAGTCAGCCATCTTGATGACATCTCTTCTCAATTAAATTATTATTCAATTTTGATATTAAGAATATACTGGCCTCATGATATGAATTGGGCACTGTTATGGGTTGAATTACGTTTCTTCAAAATTCATGTTACCTTCTTAACCCTCAATACCTCAGAATGTTACCTTATTTGGAGGTAGGATCTTTACACAGAGGTAATTGAGATAAAGTGAGGACCCTAATCCAGTATGACTGGTATTCTCATAAAAAGGGGAAATTTAGACTTGAAGACAGAGACAACACCATGTGAACAAAAGATGGTCATCTACAAGCAGAGAGAGAGACCTGGAACAGATTCTTCCTTACAGTCTTCAGAAGGAACCAATCCTGCCAACACCTTGTTTTTGGACTTGTAGCCTCCAGAACTGTGAGACAATAGATTTCTCTCCTTAAGCCACCTAGTGTGTGGTCCTTTGTTAGAGCAGCCCTAAGAAATGCATGCAATCAGCTTTCCATTTTTCTATTTTTGAGCTCAATGTATATATAATAGAGATTATTCAAAAGTAAGCATTTAATATATTATCAGCATATATTTTCTTTCTTGTATAATTTTTTGTTTTTGTTGGCATTCATAATTGTTTTTGCTTTTCTACTTGCTTAGTTTTGTAGGCACTGAATACCAATTCATCCCTAAAATTTCTGTCACCAGCATGTCTCTTCACAATACATTTAAATATCAAATATTCTAAGAATTTATTGTCTTGAAAGCATTTCTCTCAGAGCCTCTGACCTTTTCCTCTAACACGGACTGGTTGCTCCCTAGGTCTGCCACTTGACAATCATTCTAGGATCTCTTCCCTCTATTAACTAAAGAATTTCCTTGGCCTCTCTCCCGTGATGGAATCCCTGTTTCTTGAATCACATGTCTTTTTCTTTCTTCCTTTACTGTTTTTCGTGGAACACATACGGCAGTAGCACAGAACAAAGGGTACAAAGGATATATACTTTTTATTTAATTATGGAAAATTCATCACCATTACATTTAAAAATACTTTCTTCATCTGGAAACTGATTTCTCTCCTTTTGTGACTCATAATTGATGGAGTCTGTTACTTCTATTTCTACCTTCTATATTACTTAATTTTTACCTTTTTTCTTCCAACTCTTACCCTTTCGAGTTCCTGTTAGGGGACCCTTTGTATCTAATTTTCTAGCTTACTATTTTTTACTTTAGCTATGTTCATTCACTTGCTATTTAATCTACCCATTGGGTCCCTGATATTTTGAACTATAACATGTCTCTAACTTTGGATGTTTTGTTTCCCAGCTCCAATAATCTACTGAGCTCCATTATTGCCCTAAGGTAAGGCCACCTCAGACTGGCACTGGCCTGCCTTGAGGCAGTAGATGGACAGAAATATGCCCCCAAGACAATGTGGAAGAAAGAAAGTCATCCTTGAGTTCTTCCCTTTTCTTTGGTTTCTGACCTTCTTCCTTCCAAGGCTGTTCTTCTTACTACTTTTGGTCTCCCCAAGGGCTACTTGCAGTTATCAGTAAGTTATTAAGGCTCTGTATTCCTTCCACCTTCTGACCTCTCCTGTAGTATCTCCAAGGTTAAATTGTAGTAGAATGGGGGTAGCCAATCATCTGTGTTAACTCACTATCTTGCCCAGACTGTCAAGCCCAGATGACCATTTCTTATTTTAATTCCAGGACCCTTATTAAATTTTAATCTCATTAAGCTTTTTTCTTCCCCGTGTGTAAATTGAGGGTAATAATACTTGTTCTCAAGTTTAAAGGAACCTTGGGAAAACAGAAATCATAAGATTGAGAATTATGAAATTTCTTCACTGTGCTTAGAAGTGGTTCTAATTATAAAAATTTCAAGAATCTATTGTCTTGATGCCAAAACATTGGAGAAACAGGCTCTATTCTGGCTCTTGGTCTCACTTTCATATCAGGAGAGGAGATCTTGACCTAGGGGATGTACCATGGGAGATATATCAGTTGTGGCCTAGGCTTCAGGGACAGATGGACCTAGGTTTGGTTCACAGATCTGCCATTTACTACTACAGCAGTCACCTTTGTATCTCCAGGGCCTAGCACAGTTCCTGACACATGGTAAATCTCCAATAAATGTATATTAAACAACAAAGATTATTTAGCATCTTCAAACCTCAGTTTTCCTCTCTTAAAAATGGTAATAATAAATTCCTACTTAATGCTTGGCGAAGAGTATGTGTTCCATAAATATTGGTTCTCTTTCTTGTCTTTCCCTTCATGTGGTTTCAGCCATAATGTTACTTAAGTAGCTCATTATGTGAGCAGCCAAAGAAACTTGTGCTAACTTGCTGTTATTACTTCAATGCTCAAAACAGAAGAGGGAGGACGCTTGTCTCCAGCTGTTATACTCATATAATAATTTTCTGAAGAGTAAATTATGAATGAACCCAAATTACAAAATGCAGCTTAGAGTCTGCATCAGGTTAGAAAATACATTAAAGCTAATGAAATACCTAATTTGAAAGCAGATTTTGGAATCTGCAAAGCTAAGGAATTGGCATGATCTGAAATAGAATTCAAAATTTATTTCACTCATGATTTCCCAATGTTGCCTTTTGAAGGGACGCTGATAAAAAATGTCAGATGGAGGCCGGGCGCAGTGGCTCACACCTGTGATCCCAGCATTTTGGGAGGCTAAGGTGGGTGGATCACCTGAGGTCAGGAGTTCAAGACTAGCCTGGCCAACATGGTGTAACCCCGTCTCTACTAAAAATACAAAAATTAGCTGGGCATGGTGGCGGGGCCTGTAGTCCCAGCTACTCAGGGACTACAGGAGAATAGATTGAACCCAGGAGGCGGAGGGTGCAGTGAGCCGAGATTGCGCCACTGCACTCCAGCCTGGGCGGAACAGAGTGAGTGCGACTCAGCCTCAAAAAAAAAAAAAGTCAGATGGAAATCTGACCCAGTCTTATTTTTTAGTTAACTGATTTATATTGTTTATTTTTTATATCAGAATTGGCTTGGATACCAAGACTTTCCCTTCAGGGTACAGAATCCAAAAAGGTGAATACTAGAGAAGCTTAAGTTTTTACTTCTTCTTCAAGAGACTTGGTAGTTAATTGAGAGATTTCATTATAATATTTCTTTTTCTCCCACAGATGCTTTTAAAACAATACAAAGGAGAAATAAGATCAAAGCCTGATGTTTAAGACAAGTCATCCACATCCCTGGTCCAGTTAGACTTTGATTTTCACATCATTGCTTCCAGCTAATTGTAGTATTTTCAGAAAGACAGTGTAGCAGCGTACCTGGTTGCAAGCAAAAGGAATGGATTATGGTTAACTTACATGAAATGGGAATTTACAAAGGATGGAGAGAAGTATGATTTAGGAGGACTCACAGAATTAAAGGGAAAACTGAGGAACAGGACTGACTAAGGAAAATAAAGGAAGCAAGTTGTTTTAGAATTTCCAGTTTTGTCCGGGCCTGGTGGCTCACGCCTGTAATCCCAGCACTTTGGGAGGCTGAGGCCGGTGGATCACCTGAGATAGGGAGTTCGAGACCAGAATGACCAACAGGGAGAAACCTGTCTCTACTAAAAATACAAAAAATTAGCCGGGTGTGGTGGTGCATGCCTGTAATCCCAGTTACTTGGGAGGCTGAGGCAGGAGAATTGCTTGAACCCAGAAGGCGAAGTTTATGGTGAGCTGAAATCGCGCCATTGCACTCCAGCCTGGGCAACAAGAGAAAAACTTTGTCTTAAAAAAAAAAAAAAAGAATTCTCAATTTCAAGATTTACCTATCTCACCAGGCTCTGCTGCTAGGATGGGCAAGTGCCACTCTCAAGATATATAGGACGGAGACTCCTTGGACATAGTGAGGTTTATAAAACTGCCTTTGCAAAAATGATAACTGAGAAAATTATGAGTGAAAGATATCTGACATAATTGACTCCACCTTGCTTCTAACCTCCAAGTTGTCCTTGTTCATTTCTGGGCATAGGCTGAACTAACTTTGGGAGGAAATTAGTTTATAGTTTAACTTTGAAACAAAGACAATAACAGCCCTTTCCCGAAACAAACCCCCTTCCTGCCTTGGGACTAGACTGCCTTTACAGGACTAACAAGTTAGCTACAAGATTAGAAGATACGGTTTAGAAGTCATGCAGCTGGAGGCTGCAAAATTCTGACCCTCCCCAAATTGCTCCTGGGGATAACATCACTATTGTAAAATCTAAGATCAGTGCTTGAGATATTTTGCAGATCCTGTACCCGATGGTTCAGCAGGCACCAGGCAGAACAATAAACTAGCTCATCTGGTCTTGTGACCCCCACCCAGGAAATGACTCAGCACAAAAGACAGCTTCCACTCCCTATGATTTCATCTCTGACCCTATCAGTCAGGACTCCCCATTTTCCAACCCCTTATGCACTAAATTATCCTTAAAACCCCAATCCCTGAGTTCTGGGGGAGATTGATTTGAGCAGTAATAAAACTCTGGTCTCCCATACAGCCAGCTCTGTATGAGTTGCAATTCTCTATTGAAATTCCCCTGTCTTGATAAATTGTCTCTGTGTAGTCAGGGGGCAAGGAGAGCCTGTTGGGTGGTTACACTTCCATCACTTATCAAGGGGATGGGGAGGAGCCTTCATTTATAGTCCTATTCAGTCCTGTACTGGGATTACAGGCGTGAGCCACTGCACCTGGTCAAAGCAAGTTTATTTTAAATAAAAAAGCCTCTTAATGAGCCCATGACTAAGTTTAAAAGTCAAATGTCGACAAGTCATGACTTAAAATTAGTGTTCTCTTATTTGAATTATTGGGACTAATTTGAGGAAATGCCATAGTTTTTGTAGATTAGATTAAAAATAGGAGTGATGGCCGGGTGTGGTGGCTTGCGCCTGTAATCCCAGCACTTTGGGAGGCAGAGGTGGGCGGATTACCTGAGGTCAGGAGTTCGAGACCAGCCTGGCCAACATGGTGAAACCCCATCTCTACTAAAAATACAAAAATTAGCTGGGTGTGGTGGCACATGCTTGTAATCCCAGCTACTCAGGAGGCTAAGGCAGAAGAATCGCTTGAACCCAGGAGGCGGAGGGTACAGTGAGCCGAGATTGTGCCACTGCACTCCAGCCTGGCTGACAGAGTGAGACTCTGTCTCAAAAATAAATAAAATAAAATAAAAAATAAAAAAATAAAAATAGGAGTGATTTCCCTGAAGAACAGTATCAGGTAGAGAGAAAAGATAGTAGTTGTAGTGGTGAACAAGTTGACCTTCTGGGCTTCCCTACTAACCTATTTTATAAACAACACGGAGTAATTCAATTTACCGGCTTGCAAATCATTAAAAAATAAATAAATAAAGGGGCTAGCAAAAAATCTGCCTGGCCAGCGAAATGTGCTTGGCTGTCATTCACATTTGCCAATATTCCTCTTGATCCCTATGGCTTCATAGACAAAGTTAGAACATACAAATTTTTAGATATGTAGCAAGCATACTCAAACATCTCTCCAACATGTCCTCCTGAGACCTAGGTCCCCTACCAACTCACACACAAAACAAACAGAAACGTTGAGGCGCAGGGAGAAGGAGGTGATTGCTTTCTCATGAGTCTTGACATATTTTTGTTCCACCCACAGCAAGTGGCAGGAGGTGAGTTTTGCAAATAAATTAACCTTTGTGCTCTTCAGGGTCAATAATACTTTCTCATTTTACTGGGGAATTTGAATTATTGACTAGCTTGTGACTTTATTCCCTAGAAGGTGAATTAGAGGAATTAATGTTTTGGAGTTGTGTTTAAGAAAAAAAAAAAAACCACGCTAATTCCCTTACATCTTTATACCAAATAGTATTTTGCTAATCTTGTAGCTAACTTGTTAGTAAAAAGCTGTCCTGGCAGCTTTTTGCAGAATGAGATAGTGACCAAAATTTCTACTAATATCACTATCTAGTAAGGCACAGGGAAGGTAAGTGGCTTTCAACGTCACAGAACAAACTGGTTTCAGCCCATTCATAGAATCTTCTAGCACGAGCTGGCCCAGGATAGGACACATCAACTGTCCTCTGGTTCAGCATCTACCTTCTCATGATAGCTAATTGCTAAGACCATGGGTTCCAATCTTAGCTTCCAAATCAAGTGCACGCCAACTTTTTAAGCCTGTTCTAACTAATTGTGCCTTTAAAATCAAACTTATTTAGAGCACTCTGAAAAGCAGAGAATACATGATTAGTTATTTCAGTACTTTTTTGAGAGCTTTAAAACCTATTTAACTCAAGAAAAAATATTTTGGAAGGCTGTATTTGAATTCTTCATTAAAACAAACAGCAGCAACAACAAAATACCTCTGTAAGTTGAAAAAAGCCTGGTGACGCAGAATAAAAAGTGGGAGGCTTGGAATTCTAAATGAAAAATTCCAGCTCTGTCTCTTGCTAGTTGTGGACAAATTACATATTTCCTCTTAAAGCTTCACTTTTCTCATCTATAAAATGAGGAAAATATATATTGCAGGTTTTGCAGTGATAATTAAATAATGTTAATGTATGCAAAGGACTTGTGAACTTTCCTGTATACAATTTGAATTCAACAAACAACAGCTATCAGAAAAGAGAATACAAACCTTACTTACAGACTAAAATGACCTGGGACTTAATATCTGTTTACTCTTTTACAAGAAGTAGATCTCCAAGTTCTTTTTCTTTTTGTGAAGAGGAAATGGGTTCAAAATAAATCTCTGGTTCCTCCTGCACTCTAAGACAACCCCCCAGGAAAGAGGTTTTTTCCCCTTCTTTCCAAGGTCAGATTATTTTCCTTTTTCCCCCCAAACCCCTTCCCCTATACCTACTTCTCTTTTATATATAAAAAATTTGTTACTTTACAACTTTTCTCTATAGTTTGTGTGTTATGCCTTCTTTCCTCCCATGAAAGAAAGATAATTTATTTGATGATGCTTTTCATTCACTAAAGAAAGTGCTAAGTCAAACAGCTAGAGGGTCTGAAGAGGTGACACTCCTCCTATCAGAATATCCAATGGCTAATAACCATCACTCTAACTTTAAGTATAGATTATTATTATTATTGAGTGTATTGCACCTTGGCTGTTTGCCCAGCATGTCCTTGCTAACTCAGGGTCACAAAAAAGAGTAATTCTCTGCCACAACTCAATAAGACATGAGATCTGCATGATTAAAATGACCTTAGCATTTGGAATCCTGAAATAATGGCACTCCAAATTAAATTAAAAATGGGTTAGATTGCTTTCAGTGAATAATTGCCATTACCACACACCATTCTTCTTGTTCCCCTCCAAAGTCTTTATTGATTTCATTGTTGCTCAGATGCTGAAGATATCTGTCCTATTGTTTGGAGGAATTTAAGATCCTTAGGAAGACTTAGCAAATTAATGGAGGGAGGCTGAAGGAACAAAGAAAATAAGGTGGTACACAGACACACACACACACACACACAGACACACACACACACACACACACTCTCACACTGAAGAGAGGTTGTTGTAGTGGTAGACACTTTATTTGATAAAGCCAGAGCAAACTTTGTTCAGCTATCCCTTTCTGGGTGAATGTGCTTAGTCAAGACATCAGGCCACTGGCCCTTGGACAGCTCCCAGTCATTTGCCCATCAGTGACTGCAGTGCCCACACAGACCACTTTGATAATTAAATTCCAGAAATTCCTGTTCTGAATCACCCAATAATTGACTACATTTGTATTTGGAAGTCTTTGCTGATGAGAATAAAGCAGCATGCAATAACGCTTTCAGTTTCACCATGGTTTTATTACCTTATTGGACCATCAGGGACCTACTACATTCCCGGGGGGAACACTTTTCTATGTAATTAACCTGCAGACATTTAGCCTAAACAGCAATAAATAATAGACAAATACTCCCCTTCCCCCTATTTGTCTCTTATGGAGAATTACTACTACTAATAACAAAATAATTGAAATCCAAAATAAAACCACACAGCCAGGGAAGTGGGTAGACGACGGGGAGGGTAGAGAGAGAAGCTTCAGATGGCTAGTTGGAGACAAGTAAATACTAGATATGGGGAAATCATGTTTTCCTTTGCTTTAAACTACTAACTTGGAGGCACAGGAGAGAGGGTATTAGCTACTTTCATCAGGAGGATTTCAGGAGTTCCAGGAAGGGACCCTGCCAGTCACAGCCTCCTTCTAACCAGCACACTGAGACTTCAACCAGAAACAAAGCCATTCTTTCTATTGTTGCATAGAAGGCCTGGAATGTGAAGTCCCCCCAGGTACATGAAGGAGAGGATGATGTAAACTTAACAAAGAGAGGCAAAGAACTGATGTCACATCCTCTCCTGAGAGCTGATTTTTGATGATGAAAAGAGGAAAGAAAGTCTTGGACTTTGAAGAGGCATGGGGAGGAAAATGGTCTAGCATTTTTTCGTACTTTACAATTTTACCCAATACTGTTTTGCTTGTAAAACATTAACCCTTCATCCTCTGAAAGGAAGGCTACAAATACATGGATATGTATTAAGCATTTATTGTATGCTAGGTTCTTTCCCCCACAGTATCTCAGAACACTCCTGCAAGATAGAATTCCTAATCCCCTTTTGCTGAAGAAGAAATTGAGGCCAAGATGCATAAATTAACTTATCCAAGATCAACTGGCTTCTAAATGGCAGAACAAGGATTGGAATCAAGGTCAGCCTGATTCCAAAACTCAGATGCTTTTTACTCCTACCATGATAGCTCATAATAGAGCCTGATCTAAACTTTGGAGATGATTATTTTCAAAATGCAAACCAAATCAAAAATTTGTCCTTGACCTTGGAATATTTTGGTGAAAAGAGTCAGAAGGATTAAATTCATTTTTATAGATGAAACTGAAAAAGGATATGCAGGGACCAACCCAAGTTTCTACTGCAAAGCAGAAAGTATTACTTTTTTTTTTTTTTTTTTTTTGAGACGGAGTCTCGCTCTGTCACCCAGGCTGGAGTGCAGTGGCGCCATCTCGGCTCACTGCAAGCTCCGCCTCCTGGGTTCACGCCATTCTCCTGCCTCAGCCTCCTGAGTAGCTGGGACTACAGGCACCCACCACCACGCCCGGCTAATTTTTTGTATTTTTAGTAGAGACGGGGTTTCACCGTGGTCTCGATCTCCTGACCTTGTGATCCGCCCGCCTCGGCCTCCCAAAGTGCTGGGATTACAGGCGTGAGCCACAGCGCCCGGCCGAAAGTATTACTTTTAATGGCAAAAACTACAATTACTTTTGTAACAACCTAATAAGGATTTAGTGGATCTGGATATTATGACCAGCTGCCTATTTGACCTTTCCTTTTGGGGTTCCCTTAGGTACTTAAACTCAATCTGTGCACAACTGAACTCATCGTCTTTTATCAGCCCATTACTCATTTGCCTTTCCTGTTCTTATTGCCTGTTGTATTTTTTTTCTTATTTATTTATTTTTTCTTATTTAATGGGCACTGACATTCATCTTTACTCACTCAAGACAGGAACCTAGAAGTACTTCTACTTTTCTCCCTCTACTGTACTGCCCTACTCTGCCCACCGTGGTTAATCAGTCCTATTGTATATACCACCAAACTTTCTCACACATTTCCTCTTCTCCATTATCAATGTCAACTCCGCGGTTGATATCCTGGTCATTTCTCTGCTGTATTAGTGCTATAATAAACTAAACTGAACTGGCCACTGAATTCCACCCTCCCATGCTTCCCTATTTATATTCAAATTGATGACAGGTTGTTTTCTCTAAAACCTAAAAGGGATGAATGAATGAATGACAAAACAAAAATGAACCATTTAGAATGAAATCTACTATCAAGCACAAATAGAATGATAGCAACAAATCAGCTAGAAAAAAATACAAACTGTGTATACGCCTTTAAATTGAGGTAAAATATACACACAGATATAAATTTTAACTATAAATTTCAGTGAGTTTTGTGAAAATATACACCAAGGTAAATAATACTCCAATCAAGACATAGAACATTTCCATTATACTGGAAATTTCCTTATGCCTTTCCCTAATGACTAATAATTTTGAGCACTTTTTCACATGCATATTGGCTATTTATATGTCTGCTTTTGTGAATTATCTGTTCATGTTTTTCACCTATTTTTAAATTTGGTTGTCTTTGATTTGTGAATTTATAGAAATTTTGTTGTTTATAAATTATGGGCGATAATTTTTCAGGTACAATTAATATGATTATATTTTCGCAGACTCGCCTTTTCACTTACTTAATTGTTTTTTGAGAAGAAAAATTTGAATTTTGTTGGCTACCATACAATTATTTGCTTTCATGATCAGTGCTTTTGAGTCTTGTCTAAATTTTTGCCAATGCCTGGATTCAGTGTTTCTCTTCTGTTTCCTTCTAGAAAACTATGTAATTTAAGCCCCTTTGTTTGGGTCTAGAGGCCATTTTAACTTAATTTTGCGGAGGGTGAGAGGTAAGGGTCACAGTTTATTTTTCTTCCCTATAAATAGCCAACACCATTTGCTGAAAAGATTTTCTTTCCCTGTTGAATTGCCTTGGAGCCTTTGTTGAAAATCAGTTGATTTTATATGTGTCTATTTCTAAATTCTGCTCTGCTCTAGTGACCTATTTGTCTATCCTGATACTAATTCCATACTGTTGATTATTACACCTTCGTAGTGACTTTAGAAAACAGTACAGCTATTTCAACTTTTCCAAAATTATTTTGGTTATTTTAAGTTTTTAAAAATTTTTCAAATAATTAAAAAAAGAAAACTCCCCAATTGAGATTTTGATTGATATTGTGTAGAATCTTTAAATCTGTTTGGGGAGAATTGACATCTTAACAATAGAGGTTTTTCCAATCCATGAACATGGTGTATTTCTTCATTTACAATAGGTTTTATTAATTTTCTTATAGGTAGAAGTCTTACAGATCTTTAATTAGATTTATTATTACATTTTAAAATGCAATTTAAAATATTTATTTAAAAAAGTTTTAGTTGTTGCTAGTATATGAAAATATACCTAGAATATTATACATTATCATGTGAATATGTGAATATATGTAGTTTTGCTTTTCTTTCTTTCTAGTCACTGTGCCCTTTATTTCTTTTCTTGCCTTAACATTTCTAGTTCAATTTGAATAGAAGTGGTGAGAATTTGCATTGCTTCCAATATTAGAGAAAAAGTCCAGCAATTCACCTTTGAGTATGATAGTAGCTTTAGCCCTTTTGTAGATGCCATTTATCAGGTTGAAAAACATTTCACTTACATTTTTAGTTTCCTGAAAGCTTTTATCATGAATGAGTGTTCAATTCTGTCAAATATTTTACTGCCTCTATTAAGATGAGCATATAGTTATTCTCTATTTTCCTGTTAATGTGGTGGATTATGTTGATTGATTCTTAAAAATATTAAACCTGCCTTATATACCTGCAGTAAACCTTACCTGGCCATGATGTATTATTCGTTTTAGGTTCCACAGAATTTAATTTGCTCACGTTTTATTAAGAAGTTTTGTAACTATATTCATTAGAGATATTAGTCTACAATTCTCTGTACTTGTAATTAATGTCCTTTGACAGGTTTTTGTGTCAGGGATATGTTGGCATCATAAAATGAGCTGAGAAGTACTTACTCCTATAGACATCTTTATTACTCTCTATTGCCTTAGAAAGATGTCTTTTATACATTTTTCTGTTTGCTTTTTTGTGACTCTAAGGTCTAGTGTTTCCCTAACCATCTGGGAAGCTTATTAAAAACAAAAATTGATGGACCCTTACCCATAGCTCCTAATTCGGTAAGTCCAAGTAGAGGCCAATAATTTTCATTTTGAACAAGTTCTCAGGTGATGCTGACACTTGATCTGTGAGCCAAGCTTTGAGAACCACTTTTTTGGTTATTAAAACATGCATTTTTCACTTATCATAATGCACTTAGAGTTGATTTTCTACCAGTTCACATAAAATGTATGAATGTTACAATAATAAAATTTTATTTAATTACTATCTTTTATTGCCGTATATTGTTGCCATCTGTGTGTGTATAGATAATGTGCCTAAGTAATGAAAAATACAATTTTATTGTTTTTCTTTTAAAAAGTGAATTGTTACTCAGCAAAATAAATAGAGAAAAAATGCGTATTTTACATTTAATCCTATATTTACCATTTTAGATTCCCTTCCTTTCTTCCTATAGATCCAGATTTCTAACTGATATTACTTTATTCAAATTGAAAAGCTACCTTTAGTATTTCTTGTAGCACCCACATGCTGGAGTTCTGTCAACCTTCATCTACCTGAAAATGTTTTATTTCACCCTGATTTTTAAAGAACGTTTTCCCTGCATATAGACTTCTAGTGGAGGTTGTTCTTACTGTTTTCTAGCACTTTAAAGGTGTCATTACATTGTCTTTTTACCTCAATTGTTTCCAGGGATAAATCAGCTATTTTATTCCACTTTATTATTATCTTGGATGTAAGATGTCTTCTTTTTTCTTCTGGTTCCTTTAAATTTTTTTTAAATATATATGGTTTCAGTAGTTTGCTATGATATATCTATGTGATTAAAAAAAAAAAGTTCTGCTTGATATATTAGTCAGAGTTCTACAGAGAAACAGAACCAACAAGAGACAGATATAGATGTAGAGATAGAGATAGATGGATATAGATAGATAGACATAGATGTATAGATATATTTATTATGAAAATTGGCTCACATTACTATAGAGGCTCAGAAGTCTTATGATCTGCCATCTGCAAGCTAGAGAACTAGGAAGGCTGGTGGTGTAATTCAGTCAAAATCTGAGACCTAAGAACCAGAGGGCCAGGTGATGTAAGTCCCAGTCCAAGCCCAGAGATGTGATATCCAGGAGTGGTGATGTCCAAGGGCAGGAGCAAATGAATGTTTCAGCTGAAAAAGAAAACAAATCCTCCCTTCTTCCACCTTTTTTGTTCTATTAAGGCCCTCAATGAATTGGATGATGTCTATCCTATTGGTAACAATGATCTTCTTTACTCAGTTTATTGATTCAAATGTAATCTCTTCCAAAACATTCTCACAAACACACCCAGAAATAATGTTTTACCAGCTATCTGAGCATCTCTTAGCCCTGTTAAGTTTACACATAAAATTTACCATTATTTTTGAGTTTGTCAAGTTTCTTAGATGTCTATATTGATATTTTTCTCCAAATTGAGTAAACTTTTGTCAAAAATTATTCATGTATATCTTCATTTATTTTTTTCTGCCCAGCTCTCTCTCTTCTTTTTTGGATCTCCACTTACACATATGTTATTATGTTAGACCACATAATATTCCACTACAAATTAATAAATCTGTGTTCATCTTTCTCCTCCTTTTCAGATTGGACAATTTCTCTTGATCTAGCTTCGTGTTCATTCACTGTTTCTTCTGTAGTCTCCAACGTGCTGTTAAGTCTATCCAGTGAATTTTTCATTTTAGATATAGTACTTTTCAGTTGGAGAATTGTATTCTTTTCTTTATAGTTTCCATTCCTGGGCTGAGATTTCCTGTCTGTTCAATTACAGTGACAATCTTTTCCTTTAAGCCTTTGAAGTCATTTACAGTAGCTTTTTTCATGCTCTTTTCTGTCTTGGCTAGGCATATTATTGCCTTTGTTCTTTATTATGGGTCATATTTTTCTGCCTCTTCCAATATCTATTAATTTTGTGTTGTATAATGGACCTTGTGGATGATATGTTGTAGGAACCTAAATTGTTTCATCTTCTTTTAAAGAATGTTTAGTTTTGTTCTGGGAAGCAGTTGAGTAACTATAGACGTTGTTAGATTTAATTATTTTTAGGGCAATTCTGTGGTGGTTTTGACCTTAATCTTGTGTTGTGGTTCTTTTTCTATTAGGTTGGTGCAAAAGTAATTGTGGTTTTTGCCGTTACTTTCAATGGCATTACTTTCATTACGTTCTCTCTTTTTTTTTTTTTTTTTGCCATAACTTTCATTACTTTCTCTTCATTCTGGATGTGCCAGGACTCCAATGTTTCTCAGTACTGCACAACTTCCTATTTCTCCATTCAGCTCTCAGCCCCACAGCAGCTGTTCTCTACTAGACCTTGTTGGGTCTTGCCTTGAAAAAAATCTCAGTACATTCTTGTCACGGACCTATAGTTAATCCTCACACAGACTTCTGAGACATCTGCTTTTGGAGGTCTCTCTTTTCTGGTACCCTGCCCTGCAAATTCCAGTTACTTCTGCAGCCTGAAATTTTATTTTCTGCCTTTTAAACTTGGCAAGATTGCCGCTCCACTTGGGTCCCAGTTTTCTACATTGTGGAAGGAAAGTGCTTCCCCAGCAAAAAGCTACAGAAACCTTGTTTGTTTCCCTTCTCTCAGAAATCATAATCTTTCACTACCTGTTGTTCAGTGCTTGAAAACAGATGCCTCATATATTTTGACTGTATTTATACTTGTTTATGGTGGGAAGGAAGATTCATTACTAGTTATTCCCTAATGATTGGAAGCAGAAGTATGAAAATCATTTGTACCTTTAAGATATTATGACAAACCACAATGGGTTTGATAAAAACAATGAATTAGGAACTGAAGACTGTCTCACTGACACCCTCATCCCACTCAGTCATCTGAAGATTCTGAGCTCTGATTATTGTTGGGTGTTCCAATGTCACTAAGACTGTGTGGACAAGACAGACCCCAACAGTATTTTAAATTTTTTGCACAAGTTGCCATTAATTAAAAGTTTGAGAAGTTTCACATAAAAATTCAGAGTTTTTACTTTTTTTGTAAGATGGAAAGATAAGGTGGCACTCAATGAGCATGGAAATAGTAGTCTGAAGCAGTCTAGCAGTTCCCTTCTTTAGACAGGGTGTGTATTTTCTGGTCTGCCCACAGTCCCATGCCAGTTCATTTTAGTCAGTTATGTTGCCTGTCTGATCCCTGTAGCTATTTGTATGTGTGACCTCAGCATGTGGGTAGAAAATTTTACAGATAGATGGTGTCTTAGTCCATTTTGTGTTGCCATAAAGGAAAACTTGAGGCTGGGTAATTTATAAAGAGGTTTATTTGGCTCACAGTTCTGCAGACTGTAGAAGAAGCATAGTACTGGCATCTGTATCTGGTGAGGACTTCAGGCTACTTCCACTCATGGCAGGTGAGGGGAGCCTATGTGTGCAGAAATCACATCGTGGGAGAGGAAGCAAGAGAGAGACAGAGAGGTGTCCGGTTCTTTTTTTAACAGCCAGCTCTCAAAGGAAAAATATGCATGAGGAATTCACCCCCATGATTCAGACACCTCCCATTAGACCCCACCTCCAACACTGGGGATCAGATTTCAACATGAGTCTTAGAGGAGACAAACATTCAAACCATAGCTGGAAGAATGCTCACAATGTCCAAAATGATATATTCCATCACTGCCACATTCCCCATGATAAGTCTATTGCATGAAAGCACTCAGTTTTCCTAAGCTCCTTCTGGAGATGTAATATCTCAGTAAGGAAATGAAATAAAGGAACATGGAGTAGAGATATGGAATGGAGTTAAATTTGACCAGTGTACCCTGGTCTTCATGCAGGTGGCAGTTCATTAGTAAGTGGTCAGAGGCCAGCCATGCTGTCTGCTCCCATTCTGGTTCTGAGGTTGAGATGTGTTTATGCCTTTCAGCCAACAAATCTTGCTCTTCTTTAAAACTTTCTCAGGTATTGCTTTCCTGGAAATTCAGTTTGGCCCAGCTCTGAATTGTATACCCATGGTTTTACTTGAAAACTCAAAGAAATGAAAAATGTGTTTTTTCTTGTTGCTTTTGCAATAGGGAAATTGGTCTTGGTGCCTTATAATCAAAACTTTGCTTTTAAAAAATGTATTCTGTACGTGTGCATGTGTGTTTGAAGGGGTAATGGTATTAATTAACATGTTTTATTACTAGGCACTCCGCTAAGCGTTTTATATGAAAGATTTTTTCTGTCTTCAACAACAATCCTGTGAAGTAGGAATGAATGTTATTCTCTTTTTACAGATCAGAAAGGAAAGTGCAGAGAGTTAAATATCTTGCCTGAGATCAAATGGCAAATAAGTAGTGAAGCTGGAATTTCAAATATCTGAATTAAAAATACCTGAACCAAGTGCTAACCAGGTTATCCCCTCTGACACTCTGAGTATAACTGTCCTGAGCAGCAGTGCCAAAGTCTGCTACAGACTGCACCACTTCTTCCTCCCCGGCCCCCCACCACTGTAGTAGGTCCTCAGGTTGCACAGTCCACAGGTGTCCTTTATACCTGGAGCTGTGCAGCCTGGAGGCCCTGCTCACTCAAGTATTCTCTACGAAAAGGAACCACTTAAAGTACATGCCTTTTTAGAGTAGACATCAGCAAAACATGCAGAATGAACCACAAAATGTCACAATGAAATGTGCAAATGACATGGGAAGTGAATATCATCCGCTGTGCTCTTCTCTGTGTATTGACCTCACATCTGTTAGGCTCAGAAAGCAGGAAGAACTAGGGCTTGAAAGAAAACCCTGCAAGTGTTCTCAGGGCCAAAAAGCCCTGGAAAGGACTGGCTGCAGAGACCAGGTAAACTTTGATGAATGTTGTCTCTTCTCACGTAAGGTGATAAAACATTAAAGCTGGAAGGGGCCTAGGAAGATGTTTTTCTCTAGCTCTCTCATTTTGCAGATAGGGAGACTGAAGGCCAAAGATAGGATCTGATTCCCCAGCTACTAAGTTGGTGATGGCAGAGTCGAGACTTCCAGTCCAGCCCAGGTCTTACAACTCTCCAGTATAGTGCTCTGTGCATAGCACTAGGGTGATTTGGCTGGGAAGAACTTAAGGTCTGCTCAGAATATGACCCCACTCCACCTTCTGACTGCAGAAGAAGGGAAGAGCAATGCATACAGAAAGGAGGAACCGGCAGTGGGAGAACAGTGATGATTCAATCACGAGCCAAAATACCAAGTTATTAAAAATAGAGCTAACTTTTTCCCTTCTATTACCACCCAAACTTTCATAGACATCTCCAAGCTGTCTTTAGGAACTGGAAGTCAAGGGAAACAGAGGATGCTGTTTTATTTTATTGGTTACCTCTCGTACTAATCCGATGATTAGTGATAGGAAGCAGAGGAATTAACATTGTGAGGATCCTGAGGAGGACCCACTGTCTGGTCTGTATAACATTTCGTTTCAGTACTTTGACATGGCACCTGCCACTGGAAACTCTTTTATGTGTAGTGAAGTGAAGAAAATGGGTTTGCAAAGGTGAACTGATTTTCCTAAGGTTGTAGAGTTACTGATTTCAGAGGTAAGACCTAGAACTTCTGTGCATTTTCTTATTCTTTCTGCGGATATGCAATCATACATCATATATATTATATATATACACACATTTAAGGGAGACATCAGTGTGGGGAGGCAAATTTTGAGTGGTGGATAGAGCTGGGTTATTGTACCCATGGACAATTACAGGCTCACTAGCTGTGTGACTATGACCAGCCACTCAACTTCAATGGGCTTTCATTTTCTCATCTGCAAAATAATAACACAAATATCTGCCTCATGGGACTAATATAAGAATTAAGTGTTATCCTTACACTAAATAAAATGATTTGCATGTAGCAAATGTTCAAGAAATGTTACGATTTGTTCTCTGCATTGATAATCAAAATATTGAAGAGTAACAGAAATAAAAGATCTGTAATTGGTTAAGCATAATCAAGATATCAACAGAAATACCTAACCATGACTGTAGTATGCCTTCTGATCAGACTTCTCTCTGGAATAATTATTTGTTTGCCTCTTTTTTTGATTTTTCAGATATTCCTATTGGCATACAATAGACAGAATATAGCTCTTTAATCTTTCCCAACCTCTCTGTTTATCTAGAATTAGAAATCCTTTGGGTAAAATTTTGCCTATACTAATTTTGATACGCTAAGTTAGTATGTGTATGGTTCTAAAGAGAACAGTTGAAAAGAATGAAGATTATAGATAGGCCTTTATTCTAAGGGTATAGACTTTGGGAAACACTTATATCAGCCATGCTCTTAAGTTTTAGATATGGGACATAGAGATCAAACATAAATTCTACCTAAGAATAAGGATATCTCTTATGGCTTGCAACCACAGAAATGATCATAAGTGAAAGAATTTAATACATTGCCAAGAATGAATATAAGGAATTGGAACCAAATTTGTAGTAGAAGACCTTTTGGTATGTGTTCCCAGCCCCTTTTCTGGGAACTGTTCACCCAAATGGGTGGACTCTTGTAGCTATTTCTGTACTGACCAACAGTTACTTTACTGGTCATAGCTGATTGGAGCAGAGATGGACACCTGCCCCAATCTGGGCCAATTAGATTCTCTGTCAGAAGTTTGGATCTAGTATGGTCATCAGTTACTTGGGGGTCTTGATGCCAGGAAGCAGTGTGATGCTACGGCTGTGATAGAGATGTCTCTCCATGTGCAAAATGTATGAAAAGAGAGAAAAATAAAGTAGGCACATGGGGGGAAGTAGAGGCAAGGAGCACTAGTGCCACAGAAAGATTTGCAGTAGCTCCCTTGGTCCCTACTGATTCTCCAGGCTCTGATTTCTTCTTTCCTAGAGATGAAGGGTTATTGAGTTCTGTGTGATACGCATGGGTCCTTCCAACAAATTCTCACTTTCATGCATTGGAGTCTGTTACTTGTATCAGAGATCTCTTTAATGAGATAGGGTCTATGATGATTTAGTGGTCAAGGTTATTATTCAGCCAATCTGTATTAGAAATGTCTTGTTGGGAAGGATGAGTTTCTTATGCAGCCATACAAGGAAGCAGGGCCTCGGCCAGAACAAAGCTACAACAATCTCTTTATTTAAGTTCACCCACGGTGTATTTCTGTTTTTCCCTCCATGTACATGTATTCTCCCCAATTAAGCTAGAATCTTCTGGAAGATGACTCTCCTACTCATCTTGTCATCCCCTGTAACACCTGCACTGTGATGTTATTGAATTTGCTGATGGTGTTCATGTAAAATGAAATTTTTTAAAAACTCCAACTTTCTGCTTCAATAATTTTCCATTTCGACAAAACTTCTTTTGCTTCAATTTGGGAAATAATCACATTTCTTTCTCCTGTTGTTGTAACCAATCTCTCTTCGCAGCTTTGTGTCAATGAGAAGATAGGTTTATTTAGCCAGTAATTTCCACTGCAGAAAATCTTGGGCCCAGATTGCCCTGCAAAAGCAATATGTTCTGTTTTATTTTTATATTACATTATATTTATTTTAATTGCATTCTCCATCTGGTCAAAGATGGCATTAGGCACCGTAAATGGAGAAAAGAAACAAAGAGATATCTAACTATGATAATAACTGGGATTATTATTTTTAAAAATCATCTAGGGGCACTACAACCTCCAGGCATGAGGCAAATTCCGCAGCCCTCATAGGAGAGAGCTCCAGAAGGGCTGCGGAGAGGAAGAAAGATGAAGAGAAATGGACCAGATCATGACTTGCTGTGTCCCCCCTGGGCAGCCCTCCGTGGACTCTTATACCCAGCCCAGGCCTGGAATCAGTTCTAGGACAGCACAGGGCACAGTATGAAATGATACATGTAACTCCTAAGCTATCTGGAGCACTTTTATAATTTCCAAAGTAGTTGCAGAAGGACATTAATGCACAGTTTCAATCAAATGTTTTATTAATAAACTTTCAAAGAGACCCCCACGGGAGAGGTCATTTTCTTCTCATTTCAGGAGATGTTTCTGCACAGCTCTGCTAACAATTGGAGGTCTTCCAAATGAAGCTGATGTTATTTCAATGGCTTAGTATACCAGAAACCAGATCCTAAAATCAGATGCCTGCAGTGGAAGGCTAGGCACTCAGCATTCAGGCCAGGATGCTTTATGAAGGGTTATCGGGGATGCTGAATCGTCTGTTCCGGCTTTTAAATCTGAACAAATTATGAGACTTAAGAGGAGAGTTTACACATGAAAGTTTGCCAAAAACAAGTGGGTGGTGACATTCCCCGACTGTAATCTATTCCTCCTCCCACTCGCTGCAGTCTATCACTTAGGATAGTTTATGTTTCAAAAAACAAAAACCCATTTGAAACTAGCTTGAGCAAATAATGGAATTTGTTGGTTCACATACTGATGGCTTCAAGGTATTTGGCTTCAGGTATGGTTTGAGGCAGAGACTCACCATATTCTCAGGGGCACCATGGATTTGAGAGACTTTCATCCACTTTGGGTGTCAGATCTTTTCTTCAGGTTGGTCCCAGGCTGAGGTTCCAGAAATGGCTGTATGTCTCCAAACATCACATCCTTTCCCCATGCTGATCAGAAGATGAGAAAGCATCTTTCCTTAGTCCTTACCAAGAGCTAGGAAGCATTTTCCCTCTGGAACTTCAAAGTCTCCTTGCATTTTGTTGGTTCAAATTAGATTATGTTCTCATCTCAAAGGTAATTGCGAGGCCTGGGAAGGGGTAGATGGAGTTTGCAGATCAGCTTGCGTCAATCGGAACTCACCCCTGGAACAAAGTCAGATCACTTCTATTGGGAGCGGGGCTTTTTCCCGAAGGAAATCCGGGGTGCTGTCACATGAAAGGGGGGGAAATGGACATAGGCAATAAAATCCCAGGTATCCTCTACAATATGCAGAACCATGATGGGCAGCACCACCCACCCCTGCCCTAATGGGCTTCGTATAACGGCTTCTACTCTTGATACTAATTACAACATATTTTACAGAATAAAAAAAAAAAAAAATATATATATATATATATAAAAAACAACAAAAGGTAAAAAAGGACCACTGGGATTCATCAGGTGCTTTTTGTCCTGAGCAGTCTGAGAGGACCTGTCCCTGAAGTGGCATGCTGGAAGAAGGAAGATGATGGAATAGTTAGAATGAAGAAAGCTGTGGTAGGCTTGACGGGCACCCCACCCTCATCCCTTTCATGAGGCTGCAGGGCCCTTCCCCAGCCGCTAGAGGGCTGCTGGGGAGTTGCTAGTAACTGACGGCAGTGCCTCGCCCACCTCCCTCCCTGTCCCCCAGTCAGTTGCTGACAGACAAGGCACAAAAATCCAGCCCCTTCTCCCTGAGCTGGGGCCGATCTGTGGTGTATTTGTCTTCTGATCCTCCTAGGCCTCAAGCCAAGTCTACACTTCACCTGAAACCACCTCCTGGCTCAACCCTTTCCCTTCCTTTTGGTCCTCTCACTCCCATACAGCCATTTCCTGAAGAGCACCCCTCCATAAATCAGATCACTAGAACCTCAGGCTCTGGTTCTAGAGAATCTGGCTTTAAACAGGGACCACTTGGTAGAGAGAAAGAAAAACCAAAACATAAGCTAACAAATAAATGGAATAGAAGTCAGAGCCTTGGTTCAAGGTGGGTTTGATGAGTAATGGGTTATAAGAATCAAAAGATGCTTCAATTAATTAGGACTCTGTGGTTTCCCAGTAACAAACAGCCCTCTGAAGTGACTGAATGCAAAAAGATGATGTGTTTCAAAGCATAAGGGTGCAGGCTGGGCATAGTGGCTCATACCTACAATCCCAGCACTTTGGGAGGCCGAGGCAGGTGGATCACTTGAGGTTGGTAGTTCAAGACCAGCCTGGCCAACATAGTAAAACCCCATCTCTACTAAAGATACAAAAATTAGCTGGGTGTGGTGGTGCACGCCTGTAATCCCAGTTACTTGGGAGGCTGAGGCACAAAAATCGCTTGAACCCAGGAGGTGGAGGTTATAGTGAGCCAAAATCATGGCCCTGCACTCCAGCCTGGACAACAGAGTAAGACTCTGTCTAAAAAAAAAAAAAGAAAAGAAAAAAGAATTGGGTTGCCACAGAGGACCTATGGGCTGTAGGTCAGCCGCAGTAGAAGGCCACCCACATTCTCCTCCTCTCTGTCACCTCTGCACCTGCTTCACTGTTTTCTTCACTGCCCACCAGGCCTGGTGGAGGAAAGCACAGTCATGATAAAGCTCTGAATATTTCACTCTCTTCCACTTGGGAGATTGGACTGGACTCCATTGTCCCAATTTTTGGTTCCAGTAGAAGGAATGTTTATTGGTCCTGTGTCAAGTTAGCCCTGGACCAATCAGTCTTAGCCAGTGTAGGGTAAACGTACCTGAGGGCAGTGACTTAAGCACACCCCTAGAATGACCCTGGATGGTAGATGCATCTGAAGGTGTGCTCCAAGCTAGGGAACTTGAGACTGGGCAACATGGAGATCATTCCTTGTCTGTGAGAAACATCTGAGCCCCAGACCCATCCCCTGAGACACAAGCTCTATGGAGATTGAGGTCCTGAGTTTTGGGTTAAATCAAGGTTACCAGGTGGAGGTCATTTAGGGGAGGGTGTTAAGTGAAAATGCTGTATAAACTGCACGCTGTTTGCAAGCAGTTACCCACCGGGCCATATGGGTATCTTATCTGGCACCACTGGGCTATAGGTAAGGCAGATATCCTGTACAGCTCAACCACTGCCACTGGACTCTCTCTCTACGTAAGCCTCTAATAAAACCCTATGTCTTGTTTGCTGGTTCTAGGTCTCTTCTTTGGCCTCTTGAAGCTGGTGCCTTCCTCACTGAGGTAAACAGGAGTTTGGCACAGCAACCAGGAGCAAAGGTTTGGGGCAGATATAGCATTGTACAAACACACCCCAGAAGCCTACTCTTGTGGCCACATGAAAGAGAAGAGATGGTTCTCCAAGAAAGGCCACTGGCAGATAACATTACGGATGCCCACTATGCTAGTGAAAGTAACATGCCCCAAGGGAATGTCACTTTATGAATTCTACCACCCTGAACGTGATTTCTATCTTTGCCCTAGTCAAAACAGTTATTAATGATGAGCGCAGCATGCTGATTAGATTCAGGGGACACTTTAAACTGGGAGAAATAGCTAATATGTTAGGTGACAGAAAAAGGACGCTGAAAGTTTGGTAGACTTTCCTAGTGCCCAAAACAATAATATCATATATAATGAGATAAAGACTCTTTAATTAGGTTAACAATTGACTTGGCAATAACAGCATGGAAGAGCCTTGACTTGACAATGATTAGTTTTTTAAAATCTAAGAATTTTAGTTGACCACGAGCTGGTTGTGGCACGACTTGGCTTTAAATAAAAGATTTGCCATCTCAGGCTGCATTTACAAGTACAGTATCCATATCAGATCAGAGTAGGGAGCAGGGACTATGGGAGAAGTTGGCTCCTTCTGTGCTCTGTGCTTGTTAGATCAAAGGTGTGTTCAGCCCTAGGGTCCATATTAAAGGCCTCAGAAATCTGAACGCAGGAGTAGAGGAATGCATATTTATTTAGCACCTACTAATTACTAGTAGGTGCTACTACTAGCACCTACTAATTACTAGGTACTACGGAGAGATTTTAAAACACAGTCCCCAGGTTAGATAAGTTGTCTAGAAATTCAATTTTATGACACCTGAAACTGAGAATGTTTTTCTGAGAGGAGAGAAGACCTCTAGAAGGAACAGGATAGCTGTGTTCAGATATATGATAGATTGTCATGTGGAGGAAAGACTAAGACTGGTCCGTGTTGTTCAAGAAGGTAAAAGAAGCACACCAAGTGCCTAATAGATGGAAGCTAAGGCAGATTTATGCTGAATAAGAAAGAGTTTGCTGCAATTAGAGATGTTCTGTGTGATGAAACTGGTTTGTTACCAAGTGAGGAGTCTATGCTGCCTTTCGAAGTGTCCAAGAAGAGACAGAAGGTTAACAACCATCATACTAGCTTGCTATATGCCAGTTTCCATGATACGTGCTTTATATACACTACCTCAAATCCTTACAATAATCTGTCAAGGTAGAAAAAAATACTACTCCTATTTTACAAATGAGGGACCTGAGGTCTAGAGGGGTTACATCACTTGCTTAATATCTTATTACTTGTAAGTGGCACAGCCTGAATTCAAACCCATGTCTGTGTAGTTTCAAAGTAGGGATATAGCCAAGTGAATTCCTGCCTTAGAAGGTGTATTAGTCTGTTCTCATGCTGCTAATAAAGACACACCCAAGACTGGGTAATTTATAAAGGAAAGAGGTTTAATGACTCACAGTTCTATGTGGTTGGGGAGGCCTCACAATTGTGGTAGAAGGTAAGGAGGGGCAAAGTCACATCTTACATGGTGGCAGAAAAGAGAGTGTGTGCAGGGGAACTGCCCTTTATACAACCATCACATTCATGAGACTTATTCACTGTCATGAGAACAGCACAGGAAAGACCCGCCTCCGTGATTAAATTACCTCCCACCAGGTCCCTCCCACCACATGTGGAAATTATGGGAGCTACAATTCAAGATGAGATTTGGGTGGGGACCCACAGCCAAACCGTATCAGAAGGAGGTTGGAGAAGACAAATGGTAAGGATTGGTATGCTAATTTTACCAGCTTACCGAGCTTCAGATTCTGCCCAGTAAAGTCCATGATCTCTGTATGGGTACAGCATACTCATAATTCTAAGTATTTTTTTGGAAGAACAAACAAGATATTCTTCTATGAGGTCAGAGTAAAAGAAAATAGATAGTAAGGATCTGCTAAACTGCAGAAATAAACAATCCCTAAATCTCAGTGGCTTAACCCAATACCTCCTGCAGGGATCGGCAGGGGAGTCTTCCCATCATAGTCAGGGAGCCTGGCTGACACAGGCTTTATCTTGCCGTGTGCTTACCTCATCACAGCAGCTGCAGACAGAAAGCATCACAAACTATGCACTGTCTCTTAACACTTTGCATGGAAGTGATGCACAACCCTTCCACTCACATTTCTTTGGACAACACCTGGTCACACCTAACTTCAAAGAAGCTGAAGAAGTACAATCATATGAGACCAGAAGTAGAAAGTCATATGGATTTGAGACACTAGTGATTTCCGCAATCAAATTTTGATAGCAGTCAATATTGAGTTGATATTTAAATTATAACTATGATCATTAAGAATGTTTGAAGGAAATATTGGTGGAAAGATAGTGTGGAATGCATGCCCTGAAAACGTGGGGAATAATAAATTAGATCTCATGATACCAAATCTTCAGAAGATGAGTCACGTTAGTGGTTTCCATTCTGTGTCGTGGAATGTCCCAGACACTTTTATAACAGGTAAGGGGTGGGGCTCCAGGCTCCTTTTCTTTCCTCTCCTCAACTTTGTTCATCTGTTTTATTTGGTGTGTGGGTGCATGTTTGTGTGTGTGTGTGTGTGTGTTTGATGAATTTTGGTTTCTCAGCACCCAGTCTTCTCTTCTAACAACTCCCAAATTTCCATGTGAAGAATTACACCCTTCATATTGTATAAAGCCTCAAGATGTCCTGACTGCCAGCCACACAGGCTATTGGTTTCTATGAGAAGCTCTCACCACCTAGGTACAGTTAACATGTGACCCCAGCTTAATCAGACTCTCTCCCCTTAGATTTTGACCCTCACATCAGCAACTACAATGGCAAAAGAAAACATGAAAGTTCATTCATTGCCACTTTGGTTGTTCAGTATTAAATTAGTTTTCAAAATATGGCTTTATGTTTGAACCCCAACCTAAGGAATCAAGCATTTGCCTGATGCTCAAATATCTGAATCCAGATAGTTCCTATTGACTATCTGGCAGGAATGTTATATCATTAGCCGTATTTAAACTCATAAATATCAGCCATGAAGATGGAAGAGATGGTGCTAGGATGATGCAAATTAGTCATGGAAAATGGTGTCGCTGTTGCGCAGAAAGGGCGCAACCCTAAAAAGCACCTTGTTCAAAGTCAGTAAGTGTGTGAGACAATGTTCTTCCTCTTCATCACAAAGAAAATTACCTGTATATTCAAAGCCCCATGTTTACATTCTCTCTTCAATCATGTGCAAGCATTAGTATCTTTCAAGTGAATTTCCTTATGCTTTAGTTAGCTCATTACTTTCTCTTGCCTGCAACCAAATAACCCTAAGGGTATAAAGTTTTATCAAGGTACGTTTTTGCTTTCTTGCTTGGTTTTTGCAAAGAGTTCCATGCTAAAATATTAAAGTTTGGACCAAATGATTTTAGATATTTCTCCTAGTCTTATGCTTTTAAGCTTAAAAAACAACAGAAGAAAATGCGTTTTGCAGATCTGGCAGCTGACTCAATGCAAATGTTACCACCAACAGGAACCACAAAGAAACCTAGGTCAGTAATATGATCATGTAAAAGATGTCTCAATCTCTTTCCCACCAATCTTCCTGCACTGGCCTGTGAAATTTAACTCTTTCTTAATATTTCTTAAATGACGTTTTTCTTAAATGTTTCTAAATATTTAAAAGCTGCAGGCTTGCTGCACGTTCTGGAGCAGTGTGATACGGGTTTCTCTTGTAAACCTCGCTGTATACTTCTCTCTGTGATGAAGAATAGGAACATTATCTCCTGCACTCCTGCACTCCTGCACTTACTGACTTTGAATGAGGTGCTTTTTAGCCACGCCCTTTCTGCACAACAATGACACCATTTTCCATGAATAATTTGTATCATCCTAGTACCACCTCTACAATCTTCCTGGCTGATATTTCTGAGTTTAAATATGGCTAATGATATAACATTCCTGCCAGAATGTAGGAAATACTGGATTTAGATATTTGGGCATCAGGCAAACGCTTGATTTCTTAGATTGGGACTCAAACAAAAAGCTATCTTTGGAAAACAATTGAATACAGGAATCATAAACATCATAGTGAGCTGAGGGTAGACCATGCATTCCTCTCACTAGAGTGGGTAGTTGGTATCTCATTAGGACTGTTGCATGCCTTAGAGTTCTAGCTGTGTGTTCTGTTTGGGATTCCTGTTACTGTACAGGTTGCAAAGAGTTAACATGCATTTTCTCTGTGATCTATCCAGTGTCTACTTATTTTGTTTATAGGACCTTGCTGCCTCACCATAATGTTTATAGGTTTTCTTGATGATTTCATTGCCTCTAGGGAATGTACTGCATTTCACCTCTTGCACATTACTCTTCTGTGGGAATCTGAACGTTCTGTGTCTTGCACTGCCCAGAGGAGTCTACATTCCACTCCTGCCTTCTGCTGAGTCCCCATGCTGAAAGCCCACCTGCTTCAGTAGTTCTCCAGCCTCCCCCTTCTCTGCCCCCCTCACTTGATGATTATTGATGAGCTTTCTTGAGCTGCCACCACCCCATTGAATAACCCAGTTCTGCACTTGGTGAATGTTTTCCCATTCTCTGCAAAATAGGCACTTTTCCCTTCTTGTCCAGAAAGCAGTCTGGTCGCTGCTAGGAAGGCCTGGCCTCTTGGCAGAGGGCCATAGGAAGAACATCACCCCAGCACTGAAAACCAATTTTTTGGTGTGTAAATGTTTTGTTTGTTTGTCAGCTTTGTTTTCTAGCTTTAAAAACATCACTTGGCCGTGGGAAAGGCAGGCATATTTTGAGTGCTATCAGCAAGGCATAGAAACACTACTTCTGTACATTCTCAACATGGATCACTCTTATAATTAGGTAAGAGAGTTGAATAAAGAGAGTTTTGCAGAAGAAAGGATTTGCGGAGACTATAGAACAAAGTTCCAGTGGAAGAGTGTTGAGGAAAGCAGAAAGCAACTAGTTTTCTAAATTAAAGGGAAACCACATACAGACTCTGGATGAGTTCAAAGGCATTTGAAGGCTGGGCTTTTTTTTCTTTAAGCATCATTTTTGTTTGCACAGATTTCCCAAGCAATCCACCTGGCTGACTTTACTCTTCTCTCATCCATATGGAGGTCTCTGGCTAAGTCCAAGGAGCCATAAACAAAAAACTACAAATAAGAACTGTGTAAACAGAAAGGCAGGCTCCCAAGCGAGAAACGTGTCTAGTAAATGATGTGACAATACTAAGGAGTCATTGTAGCACTCCTTGCTCTGATCTTATCGAGCTCTTTCATTTCTGTCAATGTGCCTGCGTAAACCAGCACCCCAGCCAACAGCCTGTTGCAGGGGAAAGACACCTGCCTAGCCTCCCTCTTGTTCCTCCATCGCTTAGTCCGTCCCGAGATGTCGCTGTCAGGTATTGGGAATTAGAGTCAATCTGCCCCGCCTGTGATGGACTCCGTGTGAATACATCTCTTATGTGTGTTTCACACGCACGATCTGGTCAACAGCCAGTGTTCTTTTTTCTCCTCCCTCCTCCCACCACCATCATCCACACGTGGCCATTGCCCTCACTGCCTGGTATCTGGGGCCAGCCTTACCTCTCAGGGGAGAGACTGATTTGCTTTGCTCTTCACCCTGAACAAGGAGACCTTTCATTTCCAAAGGGAAGATGCTTTATTTCCCTGTGAATTAGAATAATGAAATATTTCTTGTAAACCTGGGAATTAAAATGCAGACAATACGAGTCCTTCAGTTTCTTTTATTGGTCTTCAGAGGTGAACCTGGGAGCAGTTGTAAATATGCATCAGGGTATCTCCTGGTCTGATGGTATTGAAACTCCACTCACAGCAATGCTAAGTGTCGCTGCTGGATTTGTCTCCAAGAGCTCCCTCCCATTTCTCCCCACCCTCTACCTCACTTCCAGCTCCCTACCCTGGTTACAGTGACTTTGAAACTAGTAAGAAGCATTTTGAGGTGACACTCGAGTAGCTGTGTGGTCTGGAATGCATTATAATGTTATGTCTCAATTACAATATTCTTTGGTTGATACACAAGGCAGGCACAGCCAAGATTCAGCCTTAGGGCGCACTGCCACCTCCTGGAAACCCTCTGTGTGCGGCGCCTGCTATATCCTTCCTCCAATGCCACCGACCAGAAAACAAGCACTTGTTCATGGCCTTCTGTCTTTAGAACCCAAGATGTGGGCACACCTAGCCATCTTATCCTGCCCCTTCAAATTGGAATGTACTAATTCCTGAAGGAAATGAAAAGGTGTTGCATTGTCTTTTTTTTTTTTTTTTTTTTTTGAGACAGAGTCTCACTCTGTCGCCCAGAGTGGAGTCCAGTGGCATGATCTCAGCTCATTGCAACCTCCACCTCTGGGGTTCAAGTGATTCTACTGCTTCAGCCTCCCGAGTAGCTGAGATTACAGGAGCACACCACCACACCTGGCTAATTTTTTATATTTTTGGTAGAGACGGGGTTTCACCATGTTGGCCAGGCTGGTCTCCAATTCCTGACCTTAAGTGATCTGCCCGCCTCAGCCTCCCAAAGAGCTGGGATTACAGGCGTGAGCCACCGCGCCCGGCTGCATTGTAATCTTAATTAAAAACAAGTAACTAGGTTGGGGAAGCCACTGGTGCAGAGATCTGTGATCATTACTCTCACCTTCTGCTCCCGAGGCTGGTAACAGATGCTGCTTACTGTAACTGAGTGCCTGGCACCAGTAGGATCCTGCCCTCGGGATCTCTGGAAGAAGTGCCAGCATTATTTACACCATTATGCCTAGTGTTCCATTATTGGAACGCTAAGCATGTGGAAGTTATTTATATCCCACTGCTCAAGGTCATTGCCAAGGTCTGATCGCAAAAATTCAAAAAATTGCAACCTCAGGCATAAATGGGTTAAGGACTGGACCAAGGACTTGGAGCAGAAGTCACATGCACAGGCAGAGTGTTGGAGTGGAGGAAACCCTGAGTTGTTCGGCCCTATTGCTATGTGGTGATTGTTTGAGATTCCACCTTACCAGCATGTAGAGACATCTAATGAGATATTTTGAGAAAACACCAAAGACACAGAAAAGCACCTATAGGTTTCCATTTAGACTCACAGCAAATGAAGGCCAGCACACACAACTGTGTTGTGTCTTCGAGGCACACCCTGCTGACTAGAGGAGGCTAGCTGTCAGGTTTTGACCAGAAAAGCAAAAATACATTTGGGGAGATGTCAGCCTCATCATCATGAAAAAGAATGGGATAACAGATTTCTCTATCAATAGCTTTCCTTTAAAATAACAAAAATATGATTATCAGGCAAATAAGAACATATTCTCATTAACTGAATTGATTGATTTCAATTAATTACCTGAATTGCTTAAATTCAACTAGTATCCCTCTGAGTCAGCAGTTCTTATCTTTTGAAAGGGGGTTTAGAGACTCGTTGAAAAATATTTTTAAAACGTGAAAATGTCTGTACGCTTCTTCCAGAGAAATGTATACACATTTTTTTCTATCATTTAATGATGTCTGTGAAACCCCATCACCACTGCCAAAGTGATCTGAACAGCTCTTAATTAAAAATGCCTCTTGTAGCTAGCTTTCTCTGCAAGCCTGGGTTCAAGTTTTGGGCATCCTGGTTAATTTGGGGAGAAAGGAGGGGCCACAGGAATATTTGCAATAAGCAGATCCCTGGGTTGGGCACCTACAAGAAATGGCCAAGGATATTTCCACTTCTCTTCTGTTCCCTGGTCTCACACTGAAACTAGATTTAAATGTTCATTGTTTGAAAATCCTGGACCTTCAGAGACACACATCTGAAAAGCTCAGATAACACCTTGCTTCAGCCCAGGCTCCAGGAAAACAAAGCTGAATCAGGGTTCTGCCACTGCACCTGTTTGGACACGTTCTCTGTCTTTACCCCTAGAGAGAAACCCTAATGAAAGTGATTTGGGAACATAGCCTTCCTTGTGGCAGGAGCATCAGACACCACATTTTCTGACAGTATCATTAGTATTAATAGTCTTCACTCCTAATATATATATATATATATTTTTTTTGAGATGGAGTTTCGCTCTTTTTGCCCAGGCTAGAGCACAATGGCACTATCTCAGCTCACCGCAACCTCCGCCACCCGGGTTCAAGCGATTCTCCTGCCTCAGCCTCTCGAGTAGCTGGGATTACAGGCATGTGACACCATGCCTGGCTAATTTTTTTATTTTTAGTAGAGACTGGGTTTCTCCATGTTGGTCAGGCTGGTCTTGAACTCCCGACCTCAGGTGATCCACCCGCCTCGGCCTCCCAAAGTGCTGGGATTACAGGCGTGAGCCACCGCGCCCGGCCTTCACTCCTAATATTTATGGAGCACTAACATTGTGGTTAGAGTAGGTGATCTAGGGTGGACAAGTCACTCTGTCGTGGAAAATCATTCAAAGCACTTTACAAACATTAACCCACTTAATCTCCCCAACAGCGGTGTAAGGTAGGTCCTCTTATTATCTGCATTTTATCAGTGAGGCAGTTGAGACACAAACATGTTCTGCAACTTGCCCCAGGTACACAGCCATGAAGTGAGTGGGTAGAGCTTTACCTGGGCAATATGGCTTCAGAGTTTTTGCTGTTAACACTTCCCTACAGTGTCTCTCACTTACCTGAATCCTGGGAATGGTTCATGAAAATAGATTCCTGAAGATTTTGTGTAAGTGCAGAGACATGGCTGCTACAATTAAGTAGACACTGTGAGTAGAATGCACTGTGACTTTGCTCTGGGGGATCCTGAACCTAATTTTGAATGTATGTCCATCACATAGCTGAGAAATAAATGGTTTTACCTTCTTTTTGAGAATATGACACTTAGAATCTGCTAGGGTGAACTCTAAGACTTGTAGAAAGGCCCTGTGCTTTTTCTGGGATGGGGGCAGCTGTCGCTTTTTTTTTTTTTTTCTTGAGATGGATTTTTGCTCTCATTGCCCAAGCTGGAGTGCAATGGTGCAATCTCGGCTCACTGCAACCTCCATCTCCCCGGTTCAAGCGATTCTCCTGCCTCAGCCTCCTGAGTAGCTGGGATTACAGGTGCATGCCACCACGCCTGGCTAATTTTTTGTATTTTTAGTAGAAACGGGATTTCACCATGTTAGCCAGTCTGATCTCGAACTCCTGACCTCAGGTGATCCACCGGCCTCGGCCTCCCAAAGTGTTGGGATTACAGGCGCGAGCCACCCACACCCGGCCAGTTGTTGCTTTTTAACTGACCAGTGTCTGCTCACTCTTCTTCCAACATAAGCGGCCTGATTTTATTTCCTATCTCAATCTATGTAGTTTGGGAAGCTGGTCTATGAGTGACCATGTGACCTTGGCTGGGACAACAGCATGTTCCAACTCCTTGACTCATGGAGGCCCATTCAGTCCCTCTTTGGGAATTGTATTGGAACCACTATTAAGAGAAACACTTTTTTTCCAGGGTTGTGGAGAGGACAGGATCCAGGACTAGAGCTGCAGGGAATGGGTGGGAGGACAACAAGGGCAGGGGTTGCATTTTGCTCCCACATGGAAAGAGCCTGCTTTTTTTTTTTTTTTTTTTTTTTTTTTTTTTTTGGGGGG
>NC_037680.1:83320955-83421858 GCF_003255815.1 Theropithecus gelada | reverse complement strand
AAAAAAAAAAAAAAAAAAAAAAAAAAAAAAAAAAAAAAAAAAAAAAAAGACTATTTAGAAAAGTGTATGGGGACTAAAAGTGAAAACTTTTTGAATGTAATTGAAGTGAAGTTATTATCAGCCAAAATAGGCTGTTATTACTGTAAGATGTTTTATATAAGCCTCATAGTAAGTGCAAATATAATAGCTGTCAAAGACGCACAAAAGAAAAAAATGAATTAAATAATATTAAAAAAAATGAAGACAGCAAACTAGGAGAAGAGGGGCAATACAACTAAAAGACAGACAAAAAGCAACTCTCAAAATGGCAAAATTGTCCTCCCCTATCAATAGTTATTAAATATAAATGGATTAAAGCCTCCAATCAAAAGATATACATAAAGTTGCTGAATGGATTGAAGAAAACGACCCAACTATATGCTGTCTACAAAAGACTCACTTCAGATTTAAGGACACAAAGGCCGAAAATGAAGGTATGGGAAAAGATATTTTATGTAAATGGTATTCAAAAAATGGCTGGGATGGCTATAGTTGTATAAGACAATATAGACTTTAGGTCAAAAACTCACACAAGTGACAAAGAAGTCATTATAAAATGATAAAAGGGTCAATTTACCCAGAAGATACAATAATTATAATAATATATACACCAGACATCAGAGCACCTAAATATGTAAGCAATCATTGACATAACAGAAGGGAGAAATAGACAGTGATATAATNCTAAATATGTAAGCAATCATTGACATAACAGAAGGGAGAAATAGACAGTGATATAATAATAGTAGGGGACTTCAATAACCCACTTTCAATAATAAAGAGAACCTCCAGACAGAAAATCAACAAGGAAATAGTAGACTTGAACAACACAGTAAACCAAATAGACCTGAGAGACATATAAAGACTATTTCACCCAATAGTGCAGAATATACATTCTTCTCCAGCAAACATGGAACATTTTCTGGGATAGATCATATGTTAATCCATAAAACAAGTCTTATCAAATTTTAGAAGATTGAAATCATACCAAATATCTTTTCCATCCACAGTGAAATAAAACTAGAAATTAATAGTAGAAGAAAAACTTAAAAATGTATATAGATGTTGAAACTACACAACACATTCTTGAACAATCAATGGGTCAAAGAAGAAATCAATGGCCAGGTGTAGAGGCTCGTACCTATAATCCTAGTGCTTTTGGAGGATGAAGTGGGGAGACCAATTGAAGCCAGGAGTTTGAGATCAGCCTGAGCAACTTGTCAAGACCCTATCTCTACAAAAAAAAACACCACATTTGTTTAATTAGCTGGATGTATTGGTACATGCCTGCAGTCCCAGCTAACTCGAGAGGCTGAAGCAGGAGGATGGCTTGAGCCTGGAAGATCAAGGCTGCAGTGAGCTGTGATTGCACCACTGCACTGCAGCCTGGGTGACAGAGCAAGACCCTATCTCAAAGAAAAAGAAAATTTAGTTGGGCATGTTGAAACATGCCTATAATTCTAGCTACTCAAGAGACTGAGACAAGAGAATCACTTGAGCCCAGGAGTTCAAAGTTACAGTGAGTTAGGATCACACCATTGCACTCCAGCCTAGGCAACAGAGCGAGACTCTGTCTCAAAAAAAAAAAAAAAAAATCACACAATCATCACAATAGATATAGGAAAAAAGCATTTTACAGAATTCAATATACTCTCATGAGAAACTCTCAACAAACTAGGAATAGAAGGAAACTACCTCAACATAATAAAGTCCAAATATGAAAAGCCCACAGCTAACATCATATTCCTTTTTCTTAAAGATGAAAAGCTGAAGTTTTTTTCTTTAAGATCAGGAACAAAGCAAGGATGCCTATTTTTACTGCATGTATTCAGCATAGTACTGGAAGTCCTAGCCAGAGTAATTAGACAAGAAAAAGAAAGAAAAGGCATCCCAATCAGAAAGGAACAAGTAAAACAGTCTTTATTTGCATATGCCATGATCTTATATGTACAAGAGCATAGTTAAGGGTGGGGAGCAGGAGGTTTATTCCTGTTCCTTTCTTCCCCATCTAGAGCCATCACTCAAAAGTATTAAGTAATCAGAAATTAAAACTTCAAATTTAGCAAATTCTAAGGAAATGACCAAGCTCAGGAGAGCACTTTATTTGTATCTCATTTGTTTATAAAGTAATCTCAAATGTTGCCTGGGAATCCTAGAAGTGTTTACTGGAATAGTAATGGATACACAGTTGACCCTTGAACAAGTAAAAGTTAGGGGCACTGGTCCTCCATGCTGCCAAAAATCAGCATGTAACTTTTGACTCCTCTAAAACTTACCTACTAATAGCCTACTGTTGAACAGAAGAAGCCTTACCAGTAAAATAAACAGTTGATTGACAAATATTTTGTATGTTATTTGTATCGGATATTGCATTCTTACAATAAAGTAAGCTAGAGAAAAGAAAATGTTATTAATGAAATCATAAGGAAGAGAAAATATATTTACTATTCATTATCTTCACGTTGAGTAGGCTGAAAAGAAGGAGTTAGGGGAGAGGTTGCTCTTGCTTTCTCAGGTGTGGCAGAGGTGGAAGAAAATCCACAAATTAATGGACTCACACAGTTCAAATTCATGTTGTTCGAGGATTAACTATATTCATTGCTTCATAGATAGATAGATAGATAGATAGATAGATAGATATACAGATATACACAGAAGTAATTAATGGGAAAAGATAGATTTCCAGCATTTAAGCTCCATGAAGGCAGAAAAAAAGTCTAGTTGGTTCACCATTCAATCACTAACTCATTCATTCAACAACAATTAATCAAGCATTTGTTATGTGCCGAGCACTGTGCTTGGCACTGGGCATTTATTTTGAAGTGGGGTATGTTTCTATTTTTAAAAAGTTCTGGCATTGTGTGGAGAGTGACTTAGAGAAAGGCAAGGGGTAAGCAAAGAGACCAGGTAAAAGCCTACTGTAGTCTAGCCAAGAGATGATGGTGTTGCCCTGAATGAGTGGTGATACACTTACTGCAATGGGGAAAGCTGGGAAAACTGTTATGCGGTTGGCAAATCAAGAGTTCTGTTTTGAACATATTGTGAATTGCCTGAGAGACATCCAAATGAAGACATCACAGAGGCAATCAACATGTACAGTCTGGAGCTCAAAGGAAAGGTCTTAGTACAGAGTAGCTATTCAATACATATTGGCTTGCTTAATTAATTATCGTAAATAAGATATGGGCTCAGTATTTCAGTTGCCCAGAAGAGTGAACATAGACTGAAAACCTAATACTTTTTCATTTCTACATCTATCATTCTTGTAGTCTACTCTCACATCCCTGATTTATTCGAAGACTAGATAGACTTCTAATTACATTTAAGTGAATTATTTTCTCATTGTGATTTTCTCTGGACAGCCAATTTCACAAGTATTCCATCTAACATCTCATTGGGTCTCTACCTATGTGCTATATTAATTCAGTCCTTACATTTATTTAATTTCAAGTATATGCCAAGCAACATGCTAGGTGTTAGGTGCATATCTTTGGCTATTTTTAGTATTTCGAGGGACTAGAGCTGAAAAAGAAAACAACGAATAACAATAAGAAAAATGACAGTATGTGAGATTGATTATGGCTTTCCTATTTATTTATTGCTGTATTTTAAGTTTTATCACTGTGGCCCGAGAAACAATGTCTTAAAATAAGTTTGCCTCTGGACAAACTCTGGAGTGATATTGGAGGATAAGTGGGATAAAAAAATGCATGAACCTTCTAGCCTCATGTTCAATAAAAAACAGCACAGATGGACCCACAATATAATTATGTAGCTAAAAAGTAAACAACTAATGAAATAAATCTCCCCATGTTTTCATTTCCTGTGAGCTTATTTTTATTAATTACACAAATAATGTAATATTACATGTTTATTGTAAATTAAAATGCAAAGTGCACAGATTTTTTAAAAGATGAATTCCTCATAATGCTCTTCCCTCTCTCCCACCTGTTTTTCAGAGGTAACCACTATTAACAGTTTAGTGAGTTTCCTTCAAACTGTTTTCTATGCACATATGTATGTCTCTACTTTTTCAACGTAAGTTAGATCGTATTATGCTTTTGCTTTCTTCTTAGTCATTGAGCATGTCATTTTTTAAAACGCTGCATAATATACCAGGGTACAAATGCACTGTAATTTATTTATTGGTGTATAATTAAGTTGCTTCCAATTTTTATCACAAAAATACTTTGGTGTGTATCCTTATAACATGTATCTTTATGCGCAAGTGTAAATATGTTTGTAAGATCAATTCCTAAAAACAGAACTCTTTAAGTTAAAGATTACGCATATCAAAATTTTAGTTGATACCTGCCAAATCATAGATCTTTCTACACCACAATCTCTATTACGACAGATCACAGGGGCCACTCAAACCATTAATCAATCAGGTAACTATAGAGCACTGCTTCTCAAAATGTGGTGTCCGGACTAGCCGCATCAATATTACCTGGGAACTTAACAATAAATATAAATGCTCAGGCTCCGTCCCACCTGAACAGAATCTGAACTCTGTAGGTGAGATCCAGCAATCTGTTTTAACACTCTCCAGGTGATTTTTATATACACCAGAGTTTTGGAGCCACTGCTCAATAGTGGGCTTTCTGGCAACTCCAATTTGTGCAAGGAGCTGTGGGAAAGTGCTTCTTAAGAACTTATTCCTGGCTGAATTCGTAGTAATGATCATGGTAAATAATAGCCATCTTATTTGCTAGCTAACTTAAGGGCATTGTCCTCAAGAACTGAGGGAAAAATGGATTCTGTTTCTTCTCCGTGTGAGAGCTTTATCAAGATCTTCATGAGAACCTGCAGGTATGTTCCTCTAAAAGACTCTTCTGTTTGTTGATTTCAGGCCCAGAGTCTTCAGTAAACATGGACCTGTACAGTGGAGCTCAGCAAGTGTGCAGGGCCTTCTCTGCCCTTGTTGATCAAATCACCTTGCCCAATTTGAAGTGAAATAGAGTTCAGGCTCAAAGGCTTCTTGGTGTGATGACAAAATGCAGTTGCACAACTGTATTAAAAGAATTAAGACTTCTACCTTTCTTTTAATAGTTTGGTGTGAACTATGAAGAAAGCAAGTTTTGTTTTTTGATCTCCCTCCCTACTTACGTATCTTAGTTCTGCAGTTCAGAGTAAAGGCTGGGGGTTAGGGGGGCGAGTAGAGGGTGAAGAAGGAAGGAGTAAATGGCAGAGTCAGATCTCTGCATGAAGGGCCATTCTTATTGTGAATACCTCCGGAGTAACATTCAAGTGTGTGACCTACATGGATGCATGCAACAGTCTTCCTCAAGTATCATGTAAATTACTGAATCGATGGCCTAATTTTCTATCTTGATGTTTCAGCTAGAGAATAGGCTTAGCAAATAGATACACACACACACACACACACACACACACACACACACAAAACTGAGTGCATGTAAAACTGGTAACATTTAGACCTAAAACCATAAAAACCCTAGAAGAAAACCTAGGCAATACCATTCAGGACGTAGGCATGGGCAAGGACTTCATGTCTAAAACACCAAAAGTAACAGCAACAAAAGCCAAAATTGACAAATGGGATCTAATTAAACTAAAGAGCTTCTGTACAGCAAAAGAAACTACCATCAGAGTGAACAGGCAACCTACACAATGGGAGAAAATTTTTGCAATCTACTCATCTGACAAAGGGCTAATATCCAGAACCTACAAAGAACTCAAACAAATTTACAAGAAAAAAACAACCCCATCAAAAAGTGGACAAAGGATATGAACAGACACTTCTCAAAAGAAGACATTTATGCAGCCAACAGACACATGAAGAAATGCTCATCATCACTCACCATCAGAGAAATGCAACTCAAAACCACAATGAGATACCATCTCACACCAGTTAGAATGACAATCATTAAAAAGTCAGGAAACAACAGGTGCTGGAGAAGATGTGGAGAAATAGGAAAACTTTTACACTGTTGGTGGGACTGTAAACTAGTTCAACCATTGTGGAAGACAGTGTGGTGATTCCTCAAGGATCTAGAACTAGAAATACCATTTGACCCAGCCATCCCATTACTGGGTATATACCCAAAGGATTATAAATCATGCTGCTATAAAGACTCATGCACACGTATGTTTATTGCAGCACTATTCACAATAGCAAAGACTTGAAACCAACCCAAATGTCCATCAATGACAGACTGGATTAAGAAAATGTGGCACATATATACCATGGAATACTATGCCGCCATAAAAAAGGATGACTTAGTGTCCTTTGTAGGGACATGGATGCAGCTGTCAACCATCATTCTCAGCAAACTATTGCAAGAACAGAAAACCAAACACCATATGTTCTCACTTGTAGGTGGGAATTGAACAATGAGATCACTTGGACACAGGAAGGGGAACATCACCCACTGGGGCCTGTTGTGGGGTGGGGGGAGGGGGGAGGGGGGAGGGATAGCATTAGGAGATATACCTAATGTAAATGATGAGTTAATGGGTGCAGCACACCAACTTGGCAGATGTATACATATGTAACAAACCTGCACGTTGTGCACATGTACCCTAGAACATAAAGTATAATAAAAAAAAAAAACTGGTAACATCTGAATAAATTTGGATTATACCACTATCAGTTTCCTACTTGTAATATTGTACCATAGTTATGCAGATGTTCCCACTGGGGAAACTAGATGAAGATCATATAGATGTCTCTGTATTATTTCTTATAACTGTATATGAATCAAGTATCTCAATATAAAAAATTTAATATATGAATGTTTTTCTCTAAAATCTCCACATCCAGCAAGTTTCACCAAAGCATCTGTGTGCCTCCTTTCTCTTATTATGTTGGATTAGGTTATAGATGCTTAACTTACAAAGTAACAGCTAACCTTTTTTGACTGTTAGAGCACTTAGTTTTTAAGCACTTTCTATGTGCTGCCTCATTTAATCCTCACACAAAACCTAGGTAGTAGGTTTCTCATTTTATGAGGAAACTGAGGCACAAAGAGGTTTAGTAACTTGTCCAAAGTTGATCTGGCCACTTCTTGATGAAGCTGTGATTTGAACTCAGCTTCTGAGCCTATACTCTAACTACTACTCTGTACTTCCTTTCAGTAAATATTGTGGTGATTTCAATGTTTTTGTCTACTATCGTGAGATGCAGGCCATGTTACATGCAGAGAGGCTGTGGATTTTTATATGATCTGTAATTCCTGAAACTGTTTACAGAGTGAAATAATGTCCCATTGGATGGGATTAGGACTAGGTTATCCCTGTTCCATCTCATCCTAACAGTTTTTAATTTGCAGTCTATCATAAACTTTTGGTTTTAGTTTTGTCACTTAGCAGAGTTACTCTTCTTTTCAATTCATCCCAGCTTGTTCCTTACACTTTTGATAAGCTTCATCAGCAAGCTGTAGTCCCTGGGCCAAATTCTGTTCTCTCCCTGTTTTGAACAGGCTATGAGCTAAGTGTGGTTATTACATCTTTTTAAAACATTGAAAAAGTCCAAAGAAAAATATTTTGTGGCACCTGAAAAGTGTATGATTCCGATTTCAGTGTCCATAAAGAGAGTTTTACCGGAACATAACCATATTCATTCATTTATGTATTGTGATAACTGCTTTTGTTCGCCGAGGCAGAATTGATTAATTACAGTGGAGACTGGATGGCCCGGAAAGCCTATAATATTTACTATCAGACTCTCAGAAAAAGGTTGCTAATCCCTGTCATAGAGTACCAAGGTGAGGGAAGAACAAAGGGCAGGCTCTTCTGCAAGTTCATTCTCCGAGTGTAGTGTCTCTTTGATGATTTATAAGAGATAATGAATTTACGTGATAGTTCTGAAGGATATGATGAAAAACATTAGGAAAAGCATCATCAATGCAAAATCACGAGCCCATATGTAGAAAAGGTAGTCAAATGGTGGCAGCTTTTTAATAAAATACTAATTTTCCCAGTGAGCCAAAAGCGAGGCTGGGCCTTCTCCCCCACCTCTTTCCCCAAGCTCCTTTTTCCTGTTGTCAAGACTCAGCTAATCCTCAAATGAAACTGTGTTTTCTGATAATAATGCTTTAGATGCAATTTCTAGTTTAAGGAGGCCCTAATCATTCAATGAAGACATTTACTGAGGCTTCCTTTGGACCTGAAAAAAGCAAGGGAACTGCTAACATATCTGAAATTCAAACTGGCTGTCAATCCTATATATTGGTTATAATAGAATGATTGGAGAGTTGGGAATAATTAGAGATAAAAATAGCATTGTGTCTCGAACTCACATACATTTGCTAATTGGGCTTCTCTGCTTTAAACCTAGTTCAGGCCTGGTCATTTTATCAGGGAAATAATTATCTATGGGTTCTTCTCCTATAATGCTGTTCCTTTTATTTTGCTTTTCAATGCAAAGTGTAAACACTTATAGAGGTATAATATTTAATCAAGTAACAAATGTGCTTATTGGGAAATAGTTTGTACCTATTTACACTTAAACATTATTAGAGTTTGCATGTCATTTGTGGTAACATTAAATATTGAAATAAAGAGACTCCAATAACATTACCTGGGGTCCAGAGCTTTTATTAATTTTGTTTTCATTAGAGGAATGCTTTATTTGCCAGTTTTTTGTTTTGCTTTACTTTTTGCTTCATTCAGTATTCGAAAATATGCTTTCAAACAAGATTCAGGTATCATAGATTGTCAGTAGCTAGTAATTAATAAATATCATCCCTTATGTGCCTATGCATAAGCAATCCAGTGGTTAAAGTCTTGGGAGCCATGCAGTGTATTCAAGTTAAATGTATGGCACACTCGTTTATTAACATGTCAAGCATCCCAAACTGAACTATTAAATGGATACAAAGAATCCCCAAGTCATCTCTGGAAGTCATTTAACTCCTTTAGACTGTGGGATAGACTGGCAGTAATGTCACCATTTGAAGAAACATGCTAGCAGCCGAAAATAAATAAAGAAATAAATAATAGAAAGCAGCTTTAAATAAGCATACTGAGAGAATTTGGGTTCATATTTATCTCTGGGCATTCCCACCATTTAAAATAAATAAATAATCAATAGTTAAGGAAAATGTTATATATTTGTATATTTAATTCCAAAGCATGAATTAGCTCCGAGTTCAATTTATTTCCTCTTTATTTCCAGGTTCACTTTTCCAATAACACTAGACCCACTTCTACGCACATGCATGCTTATCAAATCTTCAATCAACTCTTTCTTCTTTAGTAAGGAGGTCCTTAGTTGCTGAGAATATGTACCTGAAAGTAGAAAAGTGGAACTTCATCAGATCACCAAATTCATTTCAGGTTAATTAAATATCAATAAATTATTTTTAAAAGGCAGGTTTGATGTTTCTGCACTCCAATATAAAACTTCTCTATAAACTGATTTCAGAGGAATATATGTCAATGTGTGTTTGTGCAAAGTCTTGTGTCCTATGTAGTTTAGGTATATAATCTAAAACAAATACATTATAATAAATACATTTTTGTCAATTAATAGGCATTAAAATATTTGCCTGATTTTAAAAAAGTGAAGTCATTATATATTTTTAAATATAAATATGAAGAAAAAATATAAACCACCCATAGTATAACCTCCTAGAGATAACCATAGTTTTGTGTGTGCACACTTTATACTATAACTTATTTAACCACTACTCTATCTTGGGACATTTAGATTATTTCCAGGTTTCCTGTTACTATAAATAATATTGCAATGAATAGCCTTGGATTGCATCATTGGCTGCAGCTCTAAATGTTTCTTCACAGTAGATTTCCAGGTGGGTAATTGCTGAGTATGTGGCTTAGAAAATTTCTTGGAGTGGGTGAAGTAGAAAATCAAGCATTTGAGAGTCTATTTATGTTTCTGAACAATTGTTTTCTCTTGTAGTTAGTGTTTAAAATATAAGCACTATGAGCATTTGCCAGCTAGTGAGACACCAGCTGCAAACACCATCAGATTACAAATCTAAATTTTAATTTTCTGATCACAGAGGAAAACAAACTCACTATTTTTCTAGAACATACAAACTGCCAGGCTCAGGAAAGGGGCTTTTTGTGCCTCCCAGTGGCATAGCAAGGTTTGTTGAAGGAGGAGCCACCATTTTTGACACAAAATTTCTTCATTTGCATTGAAGCCTTTACTAACCCACGAGTTACTCTCAATTCTGTTATGTTCTATTTAGAAGTCATCAATATGCTCCTTCCCTAACTCTCTCTCTCTCTCTCTCTCTCTCTCTCACTCACCCTTTCTCTCTTTCTCCCATGACATAACCCATCAAAATGTAGTGGTTAACTTAACTCTGGGTACATCCTCTTCATACCTTCTCTTGGATACCTCAACCTTCAGCTATTAGCCCATGTCTTTCTAGACTAAATAACAATGATCTTTAGAGGTTTTTCTCATAATGACATCTCTAGCCCTTTTATTTCTGAACCTCGTCTGTTCCTGCTCATCACTGTTACAAACAGCCATAGCGTTCAGGTCATCATCCAGCTCCATCAACTGTCCTTGGGGTGAAGCTCTTCCAGGTTCTTCTCACAGTTAAATAAGTGCCTTTCGTATGTTTCTTTTTTATATAATCACAGTACATTGGAACAGAAAAGATGGAACTTAGTGTGTCATCTACTTTCCATACACTTCTTTTTCAGTTGAAAGAACTGAGGGCTAAATTAGTTAGTTAACTTGCTCATGGTTACACAGTTATTTGATATTTTTTGTTTTCATATTTGTTGACTCAGTATTAACAAATATGATATATTAACATGCAAAATTATATAGGAGTTTTATGTTTTTAACAAAGTGTGATTCATAGTAAGATTTATCAAGTGCATTTAAACTATTTGATTTGAAGATATCAAAATAACAAGAACCTTTTTGCATATTACGTAGACACTTATTTTAGTTCTTCTTGTCTTCTGCCCTGATGATGTGATTTCCTTGAGAACTACAGAGACAAGCACTGCTTCACCTTCTCTCCTGTCCCAACCTAACAACATATTATCCCCCAGGGACAAAAGAAAAACATACTGGAGGATCCATGCAGGTACATTCAGAGCCCAGTTGAACCACTAGAGATTTAAGCAAACCTCTTGAGATGAAATCTCAGTGTTCCTGTAACTATTTAACTTTTGGACGTGGTATTTCCTTGACCCAAGACCCTCTTTGACTGTGATTATACAAACCAAATGGAAAGTCTTGTTTCTTGGTCTGCGAACAATTGTTTGTGTCAAACGTTAAAATAACCTCAATAAAGTGAAATGCTCACTCCTACTATTTGGCTACTTGCATACCAACTCCCTAAAGTTTGCAGACCAGCTGAATCACTAACAACTCTGTAGCAAGATGAAGGAAGTGGCTTCCAAATCTGAAGCTGTCTTGGAGAAAAGCTTTATAAAATAAATGTGTGTGTGTGTGTATATATATACTTACTGTGTGTGTGTGTATACACACACACACACACACACACACATATATATAACATTTTGGAGAAAAGCTTTATAAAATAAGTGTATATATATACACTTATTTTTTTGTGTGTATATATATGTGTATATATATATACATACACACACACATATATATGTAACATTTTCATGTTCAGCCAAATACCAATAATATTTTCATTTATGTAGTAGACATTTCTTTGAGTTATTCAAAGTGAGTGCAAGATAGAAAAAATATTGCTGGTGATTTGAGTAAGACAGTTAATGTGATTTTTAAAATATGGAAGAAAAGGCCCTACAGATCATCCTCAGCAGTACAGAATTTAAAAATATACAGTCCTTACTGGTGCTGATGCCTGGGCAGCCTCTGTTCAAAATATTTTTAAAATATGGGTGATCAACATTTAAAAATATTCATTTGGTATTTCTACTTTAGTAGCAAGGCTGCTGAAATAATATTTCCTCTAAAAATGAAATTGGTTTGAGTTACAGTAACACCAAAATAATAAACTTATCTGTCAATAATAGCCGTGAGTTATCTGGGTTTTTTAGATCAGCAAATCATGAGGATTTTTAATTACTAAGGTTAAAACAAACTAGATCTATAAAAGCTCTAAAACACCTTGGGAAATGGTAGCACTAGAACTACCATTGTTAATTGCTATTTTAATATGGAGATTACAGAAATATGTAACAATTCTAACACTAAAATGTACAAATGTAAAAATTAGTTTTGCCCCTGTTTTCTAGTTGTTTATATAATTCTAAAGAGTTATTGCCACTCAAACAGCCCTTGATACAAGGTTTCAATGCTCATTGGTTGAAATGACATCAAAAAAGGATAAAAATAATATGTATAGGGTTCAGGCATCTCCCTGCTTACTCAAAGAAGCTTACTCAACCTCATTCTAATTCTATAAGGGACTTTTTTTGCTGTGCCCTCAGACGAGACTATTTGAATATAGTATTTACTTCAGTGAAAAACTCTAAATTTGTAGCAAGTTCCAACTTACTAAAAATTAATTACTCAGATTGCTGCAAGTTAATTACTTATTTGAGAGTCATTCAAAAAGCAACATGAAGTGAATCTACATGCCAGCTGACTTTTTTACTCTTTATTTCTTCAACCGAATGCCTCTCAAAGAGCCTCTCTATTTACATGAAAGCAATGCTTATTTTCAGTTTAAGAAGGGCAAGAGTTTATGTGCTGCAAATGTTTCCTAAGCTTATATTCAAGTCTTCTCAATTCCACGGCAAGTAAACACCAGGTTATGACTGCTAGTGTTCAGGCTAATAGTAAAAAATAATGTTGATCTTGGGGGATCTGTTTATACTTTTTTTTGTTGTATTTTGGGAATCGTGCTTTTTGTCTTTTCTTTCTGACACTTCCTTGCTGCTGTTCACAGGAAGTATGAGGAAAAGGACAACATGTTGATATAAACAGCTACTATGCAGTGCAAAAAGAAGTACTATCTATCTTCCTATCAGTTGTGTGCTCTTGGGGTTCACCTCTTGAGAGGAATATATATGACATTGGATTCCCCTAATGCCATTTCCCTCTTCCTCACAATTCAGCACATTCATACTTGATTGACCCTTTCAAAAGACATGGGAGCTGGGGTTGACCACCTTGTTTACTCCTTGTGTGCTGTGGCTGTGCTGCTGAGATTTTCTCTTCCTCTCCAGCCAATTGCCTCCTTCCTAAGCCGTGGTTCCTAGAGAGCACACAGTCCACATAGATGTCCCAGAAGAGTTGAGCCAGATCCCAAAACAGTGCTCCATGCTTCAAGTTCTCAGATGACTTCAGGTAGATCATAAAATCCCAGAAGCCCGAAACAGTGTTGGAAATGCGAGGCTTCCGCATTTCCAGGAGAAGCACTGAGGAGGATTCCCAGCACTGAGGATCAGCTTGGTTAAGAGCCAGCAGGTCTGTCTGGCTATGGCAGAAGAAAGGAGATACACAGCACATTCCCACAATGAGCAGGGAGCAGGTGAAGCTCAAGGGGTGGTGGATCCCTCCTCTGTTCCCAGGATCAGCCATGGCCCTAAAACTGCACAGGATGGAAATATTTCATATCAGTCCCCGCTTATGCTCCACTCAGTAAACAAAATAAGTATGCCCTTAAGAACCTTAATTCCAGCAAAGGAAACACATCATTGTCGCAAAGTAGGGAAATCTTAGCCAGGCTCCCATATCACAAGCTCCATTCTATCTAAAATGACTCAGTGCCAGGCCAGGGAGTGAGCATAAATCCAAGATAGGCCAAGAAATATTCACTCCTAAGATGTGTTCCTTTACAAGATGAATAAATTAATCTGCTAATCTGTTTTTCCCTAGTACAGAAGAATGTAATCTAAAAGAATACTAAGTGAACATTTAAAATTTTGCTGCATGGCTTTAACTATTCCATAATATCTTAGTGAAGCCTGGCTCTCCTAATCTAGGACTTACATATAATTAGAAATTTAAATATATTTAATCTTTAGATGCATTCCTGTTCACAGTGACTTTTAATTTTTTAAAAAATACATTAGAATTGTCAAATGTTATAGTGAAATTAACACAAGACAATGTGCTAAAAGTATGGATGAATATATGTGGAAACAAAGAGACATATATTCAACCAATTAGAGTAGAATCAATAAGCATTTTACAAATACCTAAAATGTTCTGCAATTCTGATATAACCTTCATAAAGATAATGTTTTATAATTTCTCTATTATTGCTATGAATCCCAAGGATTTTTTAAAAAATGTGACTCTCATTCAACTTTTCTGGCTTCCAATGTCTTGCCATAAAATTGGGGCATCCACAGACCACTTTGAAATTTTTCTTTTGCTACCACTTCAGACAAGTGCAATGATAAATGATGCTCTTAAAATAATAGTAATCTAAAAGTTCACGTTTTGCCAGAAAAAGTGTATCCATTCCCTCACAGACTATACAAAATGTATATCACGTTTAAACAGCTCTAACATAAAGAAAAAATAAGAAGGGCACATGCTGCTTACTTTCAGGTTTGTACTATATTTCCAAACCTTTAGACATTAGTATCATGAAAGCAAGCAAAATACAGCTTATGGGAATACTCTTATATTGGAACATTTAATGATAACACCATAAGATGGATAGTCTGTCTCTTCTGAACAGCAGTAGGACATGTTTAGGTACTGTTCAATAAATATTTCAGAAAGTGTCTTTGAACATGCATGTTCCTATATTGAAGAAGCATGTTAGAGATACAAGAGTATTCAAAAAACTATTTCCTCTTTCTTTCACATCATATATGCATTATCTCTACTTGAAATCATATTTGTTGTGTCCCTTTCCAAACTAAAATATTGAGGTACCTTGAAGGGTGGTTTTCCTAAAGGACAAGTCTAAGTTTTCAGAGGGCAGGACTCTGTCCAACGTACTGAAGTTGGCGTTATCCAGGACTCCCTGTCTGCTGGCGCCACGGCGCTCAAATTGGCTCCTTTAGGTCCCCTTCTAAATTTTAGGAGAGGCTTCCCAGACCCTGAAAAGATGTTTCTCTGAGTTCCTTGAACCTGGAGTCCTCCGTGCACCCCGCTACGAGCCCCGCGCTGAGTCTCGGCCCCGCACTTGATTCCACAGCCTCACCCTCGGCAGGGCGGAGCTGCCTGGGACCCGCTCTGTCCTTTGGGCCCCACTCACCTCCTGACTCGGCGGCTCTACTCCCAGATGGCACAAGGGCTTCCCTCCGCACTCACCCGCCTGGCCCCTTCCGGGTTTCCTCGAACGCGTGGAGAGAGTTCCCTCGAGTGCGTGGAGAGAAAACGCTCAGGCTGCTCCCGAGCGAGTGGCTGTCCCCAGCTTCCGCGTCCTGGAGGCTACCGTGCCTCTACTTAAGCAGTGGGAGTGCTCGGCGCCTCTCCAAGTCTACGTCAAAGCTCCTGGAAACTGCCGCCACCTCTCGCCTCCAAGTCCATCTCCCGCACCCTCCTCTTCTCTCCCTCCCCGGAGAATTTCGGTTCAGGAAAGCAGCAGGCTTGGCCACACACTCTCATCGGCCCTGACCCGCACCCACTCTGCACCTGGCGGAGTTGAGCCTCTGTGCGGCTGGGCTTCCCGCTCCCACCTCGTGGGGGCGTGCCGCTGCGGCGGGAACTGCAAAGTTAGGGCCCAGCTCCGCGCGGGTCCGGGGAACAGAGGGGTTCCCGCTCACCGCATGGGCCTCGTCTCAAAATAAAGGGGTGTGAGGGAACACTGTGGACTCTTGGGGTCGGAGGAGCGACGTGAGCACCCTCTCGACACTCAGCAAGGGCTCAGAGGAAATAAGGCGCCTTCTCGATATATTCCGGGCGTGAATTTCTCCTGCCTGCCTGTAGCCCTGGGCTGAAAGGAGAAAAACACCCCCGAGGGCAGAGATGAGGATAGGGACTTGGCGCTGCTGGAAGCTCCCCCTGACTGGGGCCAGGACACCCGGTTGTTTGCAGACCCTGGCCTGGGTCACTCAGGAGACTGGGTTGCTGCTGGCATCGCTTTGGTCAGGCCCTCAACCCCCCAACAACCCCGTTCCAGATTTCACAGCAGGGTCCCTGATTCCCAAGAAAAAAAGCGCCTGGGATTCCCTTTGATTCTCACCTCACAGCTAGTTACTATCCTAGTCCCAGATTAGAGCCCTGTCACTGCTCCAGTGCTCCTCTGAACATAAGTGCCCACCTTAACTGAAACACACCCAGTCAAGGGGCCTGAGGCAAAAGTCTTCCCTTTGCAAGTGTTTCCAGGTTTTGGCCCTCCCCTGAAAATTCCTTCAGCCCCTGAAAACCACTTGTAGTCTCCATTAACTGAAGGCTTTTGTGCCAGCTCAATAGTATCCATGGTTACCTTCGGAGGGGCACAAGGCTTTATAGTAAGATTTGCTGAAGCCACAGAGAAGCAGCCCCCTCCCCAAGGTACTATTAAATAGGAGGTCTGAAGAGGAGTTCTGGGAGGCTCTGAGCTATTGCTCCTGCTCGGAAATGATGGAGTGTACTTCAGTTTCTCCACGTGTGAGCCGGGTATCTAATGCCTGCTTCTATTCACCCTATAGGGCTGTGGAATAAGACCAGAGTGAAGTCTTGGACTTGCTTCCTGAATTTCAAGGAGCTTATGCCTTTGGAGAAAACATACTTCAGGACATCATCCAGGAGAAGTTCACCAACCTAACGAGACAGGGCAACATTTAAATTCAGGAAATCCAGACAACCCCAGTAAGACACTCCATGACAAGATCAACCCCAAGACACATAATCATCAGATTGACAGAGAAAGCATTTGGAAGTGACTCATGAACGTCTGGAAAAAGGAATTGTACCGGTATCCTAAGGCCAAAGGGTTGGGGGTGCAATTTCAGGGGTAGAAGACAGTACAAGCAAAGGCAGGGAGAAAGTGCTCACCGCAGTTCATGCTTCTAGGGAGCGAAGTCAAAGAAAGGACTGTAGAGAGGGAAGGTTGGACAGAACAGAGGTAAAGATGTGTCCCCTGCTTTGGGACATGTCAATAGTTACATTATTGTTGAAAACATTAATATATAAATATGCAGTGCTTACTTTATTTTCAAGTGCCTATGTGTTAGGCACTATTTTACATGCTGTGTATACAGAAGGAACAAAACAAAGTCCTTGGACGCATGTAGCTTACATGCTAGTTGAGTCTGGAGTGGCAGTGAAAAAAAATTTATTGATATTTTAATTTTAATTTTTAATTTTTTAATTTTTTAATTTTTTTTAGAGTCTTGCACTGTTGCCCAGGCTGGAGTGCAGCGGCGCGATATCGGCTCACTGCAAGCTCCGCCTCCTGGGTTCACGCCATTCTCCTGCCTCAGCCTCATGAGTAGCTAGGCCTACAGGCGCCCGCCACCACACCCGGCTAATTTTTTGTACTTTTTTCAGAGACGGGGTTTCACCGTGTTAGCCAGGATGGTCTCGATCTCCTGACCTCGTGATCCGCCCGCCTCGGCCTCCCAAAGTGCTGGGATTACAGGCATGAGCTACCGCGCCGTTAAAATTATATCTATACACATATATACATATACATGTATACACGTGCACACACATATATATAAAATGATTTATGGCTTCTAGTTTCTATGTTGAATGGTGAGTTTACAGCTATCTATCAAAAACAAACACACAACTAGCTAATTAAATAAACAAGTAGTGCCATGCATGAGTCAATAAAGTTTATCTGTCATTCTGAAGCCAAAGAAAAAATATACGAGTAATGTCAGATGTGATAAGAAAAACAAAGGGTCAGCCAGGCGCAGTGGTTCATGCCTGTAATCCCAGCAGTTTGGGAGGCCGAGACAGGTGGATGACCTGAGGTTGGGAGTTCAAGACCAACCTGGCCAACACGGTAAAACCCCGTCTCTACTAAAAAAAAAAAAAAATACAAATACATATACAAAAATTAGCTTAGTGTGGTGGCACGCACTTGTAGTCCCAGCAACTCAGGAGGCTAAGGCACGAGAATTGCTTGAACCCAGTAGGTGGAGATTACAGTGAGCCCAGATCATGCCACTGCACTCCAGCCTGGATTACAAAGCGAGTCTCTGTGGGGGAAAATAAAAAAGGGGGGGTCATCAACAAAAAGTAAAGCAGGGAAAAGGATGATGGAGAATAGCTATTTTATATAGAATACTAAGAGAAGCCCTTCCTGATAAGAAGATATTTGAGCAAAGACCCAAAAAAAGTGAGAGGGTGAGTCATGCATAGTAAAAGAATGCTTCAGGCTGGGGTTGGGGAAACCTAGTCTGATGGCTTTGGAACAAGTGCGGTGTGAGAAGGATGTTTTTGAGGCATAGTTGCAGGACTTGAAGTCAGAGAAGTGACCAAAAATCCATGTTGGTTGCTCAGTAGAGAACAGACCAGAGGGGAGCAAGGGATGAGGCAGGGAGCTCAGTTAGGAGCTTGCAATCAAGGTGGGTAAGATGGTGGAATAGATAAGGGTGGCAGCAGTGGAGAGGGTGAAAGTGGTCAGATTCTGAATATATTTTGATGGTAGAAGGGACAAGACTTGTCGATGAACTGGATATAAGGTCCAACAGAGAGAGAGAGAAGTTGAAGATGACACCAAGTTTTGGGGACTAAGTAATTGGAAATTTGAATTTCCATCAGCTGGAAGGAGAAATGGTTTGAGGAATAGGTTTAGGAAAGGGAAATAAGATTCTGGTTTTACACATGTTGAGTGTGAGATGACTGACATCCAAATGGAAATTCCTAGTAGGTAGGGAAGAAGGGGGAACTTAAAATAAATATGTGGGATACAGTGCTCATGAAAGAGGTCCAGATTTGGGATTTCGTCAACATGTAGGCAATATTTTGAACCATCAGAGAAAAGTGTAGAAAGTGGCTACAACAGTAGCCTTGGGATAGAACCTGGAAAATGTCAGTATTGGAGTGATTAAGAAAGTGATAGGAGGAATCAGGAGAGTGTGCTGCTTTGGAAGCCAGTAAGGTAGAGCATAAAGAATAAATCAACCATATCACACAAACTCAGCAAAGGGGGTTAATAAAATGAAGACGAAAAATTCCATTGGATCTAAAAAATAGCAGGTCACTGAGAAACTTGTTCAGGGCAATTTCAACTAAATGTTAAGGGAGAAGAAGTTGTGGTGGGCTGAAGCAGATATGGAAGGTGAGAAAATGAAGACAGTGCCTGTGGAGCACTCTCCATGAAGTTCAAATAAGAGGGAGAAAGACTGTAGTGGAAGGTTAGGAGTTGGGCCTTGGCCATGTTTACAGGCTGAGGGAGAGAAACTCATAGAGAGAGAGGGGTTGCAGATTAGGAGAGAAGGATGACTAGTAACCTCAGAGGAAACAATAAGCAACAGAGGTAAGAAGATAAGGAGGAACCAGCCTATAACACAAGGGCAGAACACTTGCCCTCGAAAACAGAGGGAGAAAGGGAGGCTCTCTGTTGATGTGGATATGTCTGCAGGTAGTGTGGTGGGTAGGGGGCGGAAGTTAAGAGACACGTGATCAATGGTCTCATTTTCTCAATGAAGATGCATAGTGATCCACAAAAAAAGTGAATGAGAGTAGGTGTTAAGTAAGAAGCTTAAAAAGAGCAGAAAAGCTGTGAATAATCCTTGAAGGAAAGAAGAGAAGAGAGAGGAAAGAGGAGATAGACTAAAGAACAGTACTCAAATCCCAGGTAAAGTTTGCATCAATTTGTCATAAATCATTTTGCATGCTTGTATGGCTTTTATGAGGTAAAATAACATAATAGTGATAGACTATCATGCCATGGATCCCTCACTTGTTATATGTAATTGATTCTTAGATGCAATTTTTTGCACATTTAACACCACTGAAATCAGGCTGTATCTGTCAACTGATGGCACCTTGTAATTAGAATTGCAGCATTTTCTTTTAGTTTTTTTTTTTAAAACAATGAGATGTCTACAATTTGATATACTCAAGTGCTTTTGATTTGATATAATGCTTTGGGCACATTAGTTAATCTTTGTGAAACAGATTTCTTGCCTGTAAAATGGGCAGAAATGTCCCTCATGGTTAGTAAGGATAAAATGAGATCATATACAGAAAACACTTAGAATGGTGCTAAATGTAGCAAGACTAGACAAATATTAGTTATTTTTTTTCCTTCTACAATGCTTATCTGACTGAATGTAGGAGAAAAGAATGGTCATTATGCCACTGATTAAAGGAATCAAGGGTGTAAGCAGGTTAGAAAAAGGAGCGACTGCAGGCAGAGACATGAAAGACTGGGAGGAAAGTGGGGGAACTGGAAGTCTCACTGAAGGCAGAGAAAACAGGTGTAAGTGGAGTAAGGAGCGGGGATACTGAAAGGCAGGAGAGGGCGATTCATGATTCAGATTTCAGAGGTGGAGATTTTCCCATCTTTGTGCTCTGAATCCTAAGCACAACCACTGAAATAAGTGGCTAAGATGAAGTGATAAAGCCCACTGTAATTGAGCACCACCTTTCTTTTAAGTCTGAAAATAATGAAGTGAAATGGTCATCCTGTTTCATAGAAGCTGAAGGTGTGTGACATCACCATCCTAATCAGATGGCCTAGAGCAGCTCTTGACAATGGGAATAAAAATTATTTTAAAAGATAATTTTTTATGTCTAGCTGGTATCTGCTCATATGCTTTTTTTTCTTTTCAATATAATAGTGATATGTTGCATAAGGATGATGTTTCAGTCAACAACGAACTGCATATAAGATGGTGTTCCCATGAAATTATAATCTATATTTTTTACTGTACCTTTTCTGTGTTTAGATGCACAAATACTTACCACTGTGTTACAACTGCCTACAGTATTCAGTGCAGTAACATGCTGTACAAGTCTGTAGCCTAAGAGCAATAGGCTATACTCTATAGCCTAAGTGTGTTGTAGACTATGCCATCTAGATTTGTATAAGTACACTCCATGACGTTCACACAACAACGAAATCGCCTTACGATACTTTTCTCAGAAAGTATCCCCAACGTTAAGTAATGCATGACAGTAATTACTTGGGACAGGAAGTTTTGACCTTCAGTATACTTTTGTACTGCCACCCTGGAATATAATGTCCTGATTAAACATTTCTCATAAATATAACTTACCAATTTGCACTTGTAAATTAACTAATCATCTTATTGAATTTTTAAATTTAGAATAAGAACTTAACCACTACATACTCTGTTCTAACATCTATTTATATTTATTGGTTATTGGGGCAACTTGGCAAGATTCTTGGGAAGGGGAATATATGTGGGTTTTTTTGTTTGTTTGTTTTGGCTTTTTTTTTTTTTTTTGAGACAGAGTTTTGCTCTTGTTGCCCGGGCTGGAGTTCAATGGCACAATCTCGGCTCACTGCAACCTCCGCCTCCCAGGTTCAAGCAATTCTCTGCCTTGGCCTCCTGAGTAGCTGGGATTACAGGCACCTGCCACCATGCCCGGCTAATATATATATATATATATTTTGTATTTTTAGTAGAGATGGGGTTTCACTGTCTTCGCCAGGCTGGTCTTTAACTCCTGACCTCATGATCCATCTGCCTTGGCCTCCCAAAGTGCTGAGATTATAGGCCTGAGACACCACGTCCAGCCATTTTTTAATCCGGATCCCCACTCTCAACTTGATAATTGTGAGAGGAACATGGCATTCCAATTCCTGCATTTAGATAAAAAGAAAGCCACCACCAAGTCATTTAATTGAAACACTCTATATTCTGTTGAACACATAAGGATGCTTGGTTTGATGTCTTATCTTTGTGGTTTCATTTTCACAGATTAGACTCTCTAGCAAAGGCTAACATTTGGATGGCACCTACATTTTACAAAACATTATTTTCATATACATGGTCTCAGGTGATGTCAAAGAAAACACCATTTTTTTTTCCTTCCTGTTTCCCATTAAGGGATTTTCACTGGGTCACTTAGTTGATTAAGAGTGATGGTTCCTTTTCTAAAACTTAGCTTGATTCACTGTCATTTATCTGTCCTAAGTAATGTGCATTGTCTGTCACTCTCTATTAACTTTAGCATATAGTCTATCCTTATTCCTCTATTTGCCCCCCAATATCAACTAGGAAGGAGCAGAGAAAATAATTTTAACAATTTTCTCAACTGCAGAGAAATTTTCTCAATTTCTCAATTTTAAATTGTTAAATTTTAATAATTTTCTCAATTTTCTCAACTGCAGAGAAAATAATTTTAACAATTTTCATCTGAACTCAGTTCATCACAACATCATCCTGACTTGTTAAAAAATATTCAGAAAACCAATGGTCATTTTAAAATTACATGATGCTAAATAACTGGTTTGACTGGCATTTGTCACCCAAAGAGTTGCTTCAGCTTTGTGCCGTTGCAGCCTAGGGCTTAGGATGACTAGTTGAAAAGTAAATTGCAATTAGCTGAAGGTGCCCCATGGGTAGATTTTCTGATTTTTGCCACTTGAAGCAATTCTCAAAGACATTAAAAAGGACTTCTGATTAGTTTTAATGAAATTCGAGAGCAGTTATATAGATAGTTTGCATCTTCAGCGGTGCATTAATTTGCAAATGATGGGGACAACCTTTAAGAATTGGGTGCTTCTTTAACATTTAGGATCAGATAGCAAAAATAATTATTTTTCTCCATTCTTTTGTGCTTTTCCATCATTTGGAAATGGCAATAAACAAGGACAATTTCCTGGAATGCTCATTGGGGTAGGTGGATGAGTCATTCTTAAAGTGTCATCAAATTTATACGGACAAGTTGCAGTGAAGTAGTCAGATGATGTCGGACATTGACTACAAAATGTGTGAAAAAGGAAAGTTACTTGGGAATACAGGAATAGTTCATTCATGTTTTTTCTGCTTGTCCAACTGAAGACACTGTAGTTGTAATAATAGATGTAGTAGTGTTTTTTTTTTCCCCCAGGGTGCTTATCAAGGTACTTGCATTCTTTGACCATTCTTTCAAGCAGGTTTCAAAACCCACAGGGATTCCTTTGGCTTTGCAAGAGTTGGGTTTTTCCTTTTGCAATTATCCCAGCAGTTCAAGAGTGACTATTACAGACATCGACTTTCAGAATTGTCCTGTTTTTTGTCCTACTGATTTCCAAAAAAGACTACAATATAATTAATTCATTTTCAATTTGGTTTATATACCAAGGCAACAATGACAAAGGTCTACGATTTTAGAATTGTAAGTTTCCTTTTCCTAAGGCTTCAATTATGATGGAGTAGGGGAAAAAAAAAAAAAAAAACCAAAAACCAAACCAAAACAAACCATAAAATTTCTACTTTAACATATAGGAAGCAGGATTCACAAAGCCTGGAGTCCAATGGCAGTCATGGACTTTTGCCAAGCTGAAAATGTCTGTGAAAAATGAGGATGTAGACCTATATGTTGAATGCATAAAACCTCTTACAGTTTGAGCAGGGCTTCCGGGATGAGGAGATGTCCTTGATTCATGTATGTCTAAGGGAGTTGGTTCTGCTGTGCACTATGTTACAATTAGTGTATTCTAATTGCTATACACGCCTATCTGTCTCTCCTCACCTTCCCACTGCTACTTAAACTAGACTATGAACTCCTTCAGAGTGGGAGCCATGTTTAACCATTCTCAGTCTCAGAGCCCAAAACATGTATGATAATGTCCTATTCAATGTTGGTTGAATTTACATATGAGAATTGCCCCTTTTTGAATCTGAGGCTGGAGATGTGAGTGTCATTAATGAACTTTGGTGAATTTTCTTTCACATGTCTGGACAGTGAAGTAAAAACGTCAGTCAATTAATCGAGGTTGTTTTCTTCATCCAGTGCCCAAAATGTTAATTACACTTTCGCTGAATGAGGATGCTGCTTTGATGTGATTAGGAACACATTTTCTAAAATGAAGTTTCTGATTGAAAGACTATCATCTGAAAAGTAGATGGCAGGTATAAAAAAAGTATAAAACCTTTTTTCTCTGAAGAAAAAAAATTCATATCCAATGATAAGATTTTAAATTTATGTCATTAGAAAACTAGAAATATTTTAAATCTAGTTTGAGATCATTTTTGTAACATGGTGCATCAGCTAGGAATGCATTAAGCTGTAAGTAACAGAAAAACTGACTACATGTGGCTGCTGATGTTAGTTCAGGGGTCCAAGGATGTTAGCCCTACATTTCTATAATTTTCTTGACCTTTCTTAAACCCATAGGTTGGTTGCCACAGCTCCAGACATAAAATCTATACGTCAGGCGGGAAGCAAGTGGAAGGATTGCTCCAGCCCAGCCACATCTACCCCCTTTTAAGAAAGAAACTAAACGCATTTCATAACCCTCAACAGTGGACATGGGCTTGAAATTCATGAACTATATCTAAATCACATGGTAATTAAGAGATGCAAACAAGTTTAGGCAAAAAGACCTTCGGTGGGAGAAAGTAAAGTACTTTGTCCGAGGAGCTGAGAATGGCTTTCTTTGGAGATAGCAAGTTTAATATAAGGTAATGTGAGCTGATGGGAAACAATGCATTGAATAAATTCAAGCTTAACCCTATATTAGAATAATTTCTTTTCTGCTTATTTTTTTATTTTCTTAGGGCTTGACTTATTCTCTTAAAAATGAAAGTTTATTATTACTCATCAAACATTATTTATTTGAGAAATAGAAGATGCTGGTAAGAATGCAATGATGGTTGCATAAACTATTTGGGACTGCATGTGAAAGTCCATCATTTTTAGGACTTTAAGCAGATCGTTTCATCTATCCTATGCATCATTGTTCTCCTCTATAAATTGAGTGGGTCCAATTAGGTAATCTCAGAATTTTTTCTTGCTTTATCAATTTATTATTCCATGATTTGTGACACTAATCTATTAATTCAATAAATGCCTAGAAATCCTAGTGTTTAGCAAATTATTAAAATTAAGAACTAGAGTGGTAAGATCACTGTAGAAAAGAGTTAAACATTGATGTATCTCCTGAGAATCTATTACACTCCTTGATATAAATGAGAGAGAAATTCTTACACTTGTACACTAAGAAATATGCACAAGAACATTCACAGAGACACTATTCATATGGAAAATACAGGGAAGAACTCAAATGCTCCAAGAGTAGGAAATGAATAAATAAACTGTGGTATATTTACACAATAGACTATTTCACAGCAGTTAAAATGAATGAAGTACAGCTAGTTGGAATACCACGGATGGATTATAGAAATATAATATTGAGAAGGAAAACGTAAGTCCCCAAAGACTATATATGGAATGTCAATACCCTTTTTATAAAGTCAAGACAACTAAAACTTAATAACACATTTATTTAGAATAATAAAAATTATGTTTAAAAAGTATGTTTATTGTTACCAGAATCAAGGTACTAATTACATTAGGGGAGAGGAGGCCAAGAACATGATAGAGGAGTTTAACATAGGCAATATTAGTTACTGTCAATGTTCTAATTATTATGTTGAGTGGTAGACTCATGGATATGTATGATTTTAAATAAATACGTAAGTATATAAACACATATATGCATATGAAAGGCCAATGGAATCATGATAGGGTATATCAAAATATAGGGTATATCAATGATAGGGATAATGATTAAATCCATTCTGTGCACCTATATTTCAAGTAAAAAAAATAGAAGTCCATATTGCCCATGGAACATCTTTATTCTCAGCTAATGTTCTTCATTCCTCATGTAAAACAGATGGTGCAAACATTAATTCATCAAAAATGGTAGAATTCTCTTGGCTATTTAGGATGTCTTCTATTAAAGAGCCTAGTCATTTAACTCATGTTAATAAAACAAGGAGGGAAACTGGAAATATATCACACACTGTCCTGAACTCTAGTTGGGATGCCAACAGGGAAGACAACAGTCACTGTCTATTTTCTGTGACCACCAGTCTCACCCCTGCTCCTTCACCGAAGTGAGGTCAGGACAGTGAGATGTGAGGGGTCATCCATAGCATCTTTCTGAGCAAAGAGAAGATTGTTGAGATGACTAAATACTTGCTATTTCAAAGCACATTCTCTACTGGGTGCCATCAAAGATCATCAAGATATGCTTTAAACCACTGAAGAATCCACAAGCTAATGGAGAACACAGCAGACAAGAGCAGACAGAGTACAAGGCACTGAAATATAATGACAGACATGCACAAGCAAAAGCAATTCACTTGTTTAATATTACATGTGTGCATGCACACACACACGCCGTCTGTCATGGATGTAAAGGAATATATCAATGGATAAAGTTAGCAAAGTCTTTGCTCTCCAGGAACTTCCATTTCTCCTGGAGAAGACTAACAATATTTAAGTGAACAAATAGATCAACAAGATAATTTTAAACAGCACAAGTAAAACAAAGACAATACAAGCATGTATTATGATAGAGATCAAGGAGAAAAACATTGCGTTAAGAGCAGAAACAGCCGGGCGCGGTGGCTCAAGCCTGTAATCCCAGCACTTTGGGAGGCCGAGACGGGCGAATCACGAGGTCAGGAGATCGAGACCATCCTGGCTAACACGGTGAAACCCCGTCTCCACTAAAAAATACAAAAACTAGCCGGGCGAGGTGGCGGGCGCCTGTAGTCCCAGCTACTCGGGAGGCTGAGGCAGGAGAATGGCGTAAACCCGGGAGGCGGAGCTTGTAGTGAGCTGAGATCCGGCCACTGCACTCCAGCCTGGACGACAGAGCCAGACTCCGTCTCAAAAAAAAAAAAAAAAAAAAAAGAGCAGAAACAACTTCAGTCCTCCTAACTTTTGAAGATCTTCAATCCATGCTGGCTTTGAAATTGCATCAATGATCATTTGAACAAAATCACAACTCCTTCTGTTTATAAAATGGATCATCCAAATTGAATTTTGTATTATCCAAATTGAAGTGTCATTAGGCATGCACATCTGAAACCACTGAAACCTAACCAAAGTGTATGTGGAGAACTTAAGCCTCTTCACCATTCAGCCACTCTGCAATCAGGCTCCTGTTTAGTACCCTCCCCTTTCTTGAAAACCTTCAGGATGACTGGTGCCCCCTACTCTCCTGCAATGGCTAGCAGCTACTGAAGAAGAGTCCATTTCTTTCAACAGGGCCATGCTTCTTGCATGTCTGAGGGTTATACCCTAAGATAATTTAAATGTATGTGAATATACATAAGCACAGATTTTTAAAGGCAAGTTACATGTTCAAAGATATGTTATATATTCAAATATTCATACAAATAATCTCCATCCTATCTGTGTATCCTATATCGAGACTAAGTTTCTTACCTAATGCACATCTTGAGGTAGCCATCCATATGTCACTCTGATTTAATAATCATGCAGAGCCAGGCACGATGGCTCATACCTGTAATCCCAGCATTTTGGGAGAATAAGGTGGGTGGATCACTTGAGGTCAAGGGTTCGAGACCAGCCTGGCCAACATGGTGAAACCCCAGAAGAATACAAAACTTAGCCATGCATGATGGTGGACACCATAATCCCAGCTACTCAGGAGGCTGAGGCAGGAGAACCGTTTGAACCTGGGAGGCAGAGGCTGCAGCGAGCTGAGATCGAGCCACTGCATTCCAGCCTGGGCAACAGAGCGAGACTCTGTCTCAAATAATAATAATAATAATCATGCAGAAACTTCTAGACTCTAACAGAGTTGTGACATCAACCAAGGTGCTGATTAAGTTTTAGTGAGAAGTTTACAATTTCCTATATATCTTCTGCTGATACATGAGTTTGTAATTTTTTTTCAATTCATAGACCTGATCTAGAGTTACTCTGAGAAAACTGACTACCTCTGCTCTCAAACACAATATCTGCCCTTGATATACAGCATAGCTTATCTTCCCCAGTAGAAAAAAGTATTTTGGAACAAGCTTCTTGACTTTTTAGTCAACACCTCTCCCTTACTGGGTAACAAGCACAAGTGATGGAACTGTTCAGGGGATCTATTACACAATCATTGCATCAATCCCTTTCAGGACCAGAAGGATACCACACAATAACCCACACTAGAAGCATTTGCTTTAGGCATTTCATAAACACCCAGCAGTGTTTGTGATGGCTTGTTGGTGCTGGTTGTGAAGACTGTTGAACGCTTACTTTTTCCAATTATAAACATTTCAGATGTAAAAGTCTAGAATGGGGAGGAAATTAAAACAGCAAACAGAGTTAAAGCCATGCTCATCTGTTAATAGATCCAAGCCCCCTTTCTCTGGTCACTTTTGAGAAGTCATATTTACTGACTGAGGTATGACGCCTCCCCCCTGCTTTCTAAATCACTGTAGTTTAAGCACACTGTGTAGAGACCCACAGTCCCCGGCAGCTTTCCAGATACCACACTTCTCCCTTTCTCTAAAATTGTTCCCAAGACAAGGGTCAGCCCCACCACACATTCTATAGAACAACCTTTCTCACATTGAATAGTAGGCATGGAAGCATTCACAGGCCCCCGTATCTGGAGGCAGGAAGAGTATTTGAAGGGATGGGATTATTCTTTCGGGATGCTTTCAGGACTTCATTTTTCCATGGTGGAAAACATCACTTGTTTTCAAAAGCAAGATTTCACCATTATTTTTAGCTGCCGCTCACATTTTTTGTAAGGAGTTCTCTTTCAGATATTGACCACTTTTTGTATAAGCAATTCAAAATTTATCTTTATCTTGCACTATAATAAAAGTAAATACATGCAAGACTTGGTAACCAAACGAATTGCAAAGCTACTTAGCTAACTATCAAAATATTGCACATGAGTCGGCCAGAGACGTGACCTATGTTACAAAATATTCGTAATTGTCCACTAATATAAGTGATATGTGACTTGTGGATATATCAATTGCTTGCCTTTCTGCATAACTTGAAATTGCATACATGTAGTCAAAGGACTTCCTTCAAAGATGTTCATCTGTAATTCATTCATCTGAAAAAGCAAAAAGCTTTTTATTCCACATCGGCAGCTACCCACTCGGTACATATGCTGAGAACAAAGCAAAAATTGACTGAATTGACTACATTTTTCCTCCTTTCATCTGAGTATTTGGTCTTATATAAATATGTGAATACAAGGCCTCATATTTTTTAACTTTAATAAAGAAAGAAATATTTATTTATTTGTAATCACAACAAATTAAATGTGTCTCCAAGAAAGGAGAGGTTTCCAAGAAAGGAGAGGTTATACAACTTTCTGAGAACTTGATGAATAACAACTAGAGCCATGTTGGTTAGCTGCACCCATTCCTTCCTACTTGGATTGCCTCCTTTCATTTCATACGCTCAGCTCACACTTCTCAAAATACTAAATGCTTGATGAAATGTCTTAAGTGTCTCACCTCTTTTTTGTATGACACTGAGCATATAATTTGGAGACTTGAGAACAATCACAACTTTCTTTGTGTTCTACCTGTGATGACCTTTTGCTCTTTTGTCATAGTGGCCCAGGAATAAGATTTTTCTGTGGAAAGCTATTAGGAAGTTATTGATAAACAACTACTCTGCTGATAAATCAAAATTGGTTTCTAATAAGTACAGGAGTGTAATTCTCATCTCTTGTTCCTGGAAGACCAAAAATCTTGCAATTTCAGCTTCAGCCTAAAGAAAGTACAATTGTGGTTGTAGTAATGAAAGTAAATGTTTCTTTTTTAAAATCATTCTTTTCTAACACAGAGATATTATCAAACACTTCTTTAAGTGTGGACATCCTAGTTTCCCTCGAAAGTGTTTTAGGTATCCTATTAACGTTCCCAGGTCTTTGGTAGTTGGGTCGTATGTTGTCCATTACGGATTCCCCATCAACTGGAATCATGGCTACAATGAAAAGAGCTGATTCATCCTTTCTTCATCAATTCTGTTCTTGGAACCAACAAAATTCAGTTCTGCTGTCAATTATCTTTTAGCACACAGTGCCCATCTCACAGAAATAATGGTCTCTCAGGTCATTTATTCTATATTTTTTCTCAGTCTCTTCAGTCCCCTCTCTTCACCTCTCCCTTGCTTTCCCTTTCTATGCTACTTCCCCTGGAAATTGCCTCAAGTTTTTCTGGTTTAAATTATTTTATGGCATAAATTATTATGGCTTAAATTATGACTTAAACTTTGAATCTATACGTGGTTCTCAAGTAAATATTTCTGTGCTAGCCCCTCTGATGAGTTCCATATTCTTTCAATAGCCTGCTGGACATCGTCACCTAGATTCCCTTTAGCCCTTCAACTCCAACAGATCAAAATGGAATATATCTCTGCTCCCTAGATCAGGATCTCTTCCATAAAGTCACCATCAGCCCAATCACCAGATATCAAACCTGGCCTTTATCTTTTACTCTTCCCTGCCTCTTGCTTCCCAAAATCAATGCACAGTTCTGTCGATTCTACTCATATGATCTTTCCCTTCTTCATTTTGCATTGCCAGAGCCCTGTGTCAGTTGTTCATTATCTCGGACCTGTGGTATGGCCTTGGCATCCTAACTGTTTTGTGCACCTCTTGCCTCTCTTACCCACAGTCCATCTTACATGTGACTAGATAGCTTCCATTACTCTGATCCTCAGAAACCTGCTCACAATTGCCTGCAGAACCAAGTCCACACTACTGTTCAGGATCTCTACAACCTTACTCAAAGGTACAGTAGCTCACTCCTCACTTCCTTCCTTCCCCCTTTATACACTATTTGGTGATTAAAAACAAACTGGTGATTGTTCCAGATGGAGTTTCCCAGGAAGCAGTCTCTGGGGCAGAGATTAGCAGGCAGTGTTGATTGGGAGTGCTTTTCTACAGCTGTGGAAAAGAAGGAAGGAGGCAGGATTGGGTGGAGGGAGATGAATTTCCATGCAGGAAATTTGTTGGCAAAGGAAGAGCTTTTGGAGCTGGGATGTCTTTTCACAGATGTCCTGAGTTGGGGTAAGAGGGCTTGGCCTTGAGATCCCCATGTTGATAGTCATTGGGTGCAGTCTACTTTGAGAAAGGCAGTTTTCTTCAACAGATTCCCCAAAAGGGCCAACTGCAGATGCCCATCTTTCCCTGACACTCCCAATGGATAGAGAAATAAACACCATATAACTCCTTCATTCCGCCCATCATGGCACCTATCCATTTACCCCCTTCCACTCTCACAATCTCACATTGGCACTTTTCTTTAAGCTCAGTGGCAGGCTGCTAGCTGTCTCTCAATGCCCCTTTCTAAACTTTTTTTCTTTAGGAATACCCCTTCCTCCCCATTACATTTTCTAGCCTCTCTGCACTAGATGTGCTTATGTTACTAAGTTCTAAGCAATCCGTGTGATAAAAAGTGATATTCTCAACTGCCAGATTGGTATCCAGAGGAACTGGTAGGCCTCCTGTGTCTCCTCCTTTCCCTCCTGATTCCTGGAAGGTAGACAGGGTGAGGGGAGCTGGAACAGCTCATTCGTTCCATGAGGTGAAGGCTGGTGCAAAGGATTGCATAGCAAGAAGCCAGCAGGTGTGTGGGGCCTCCCTACCAGCTCTGGACTGCTCATCCTGGAGAGGAAATCTTCACTCTTCTTTAAACCTCTGGTTATTTTGGTCATCGTTACATCAGCTGAACTTGCGTATTCTACCTAGCTCAAGTTGCAACATTTTTCTCTCCATTTCCTTATACCTGTAGTATACCAATTGTTCAAATGTTACCTCCTCCATAGAATTTCTTTGCTCTCCTCCCTGCACCCCTAGAGTGGGAATATCGAGGTGGTTCCTCTGTTGACTTTTCATAATTATTTATTTGTATTTTCCTTACCAAGAGTGACACTTTCATCATAAATGAAATTCTTCCCCTGTTCCTTAGCCCTTTTACCAAGCTGTAATGTCTGGTAGGACATCTGGGTATAATATTTTCTGATCCACCAGGTGCAGCAAAGTCTTTTACTTGGTAAGTATCTTTACTACTTGTTGACTGCATGAAGTTCTTTTTAATATGAGATTGAAAGTGGCATTCCTGTGACTTTTCACTCATCAGTTTTGTAACAGAAAACTTTTTCACTCATCAGAGGTAACAGAAAAATCCCATTTCTTCTTGCAATGATCCCTAGAGACATTTCAAGCTGCTTAACATATTCCCTCTCAAGTGGAGTGGCCTACGAATAAATTTTCAGCCTTCCTTGGGTCTTGTGCACACACACCCACTCTCTCTTGTTCTAACAAAAGGCTAGAATTTACATTTAGAGAGTCAAGGTTTTCCAAAACAGATCTCCTGGTGGTGACAATAAATAATGGTTCCAGCAGAATCAGCTCATAAAAGTAGGCAGCAAGAGATTCTCTCTGAGGATCTACTGCTCCTCCCCTACTGTGCATGTTTTGGTGTCATAAGTGCTATTTTCCATGTTCTCTTGGGTCCAGAAAAGGATTCGAATTCAGACTGCCGGTGGCATGATTATGACCCTGGCACTTACTAGAATGGTGATTTCAAAAAAGGTGCTAAACCTCTCCAATTGTGAGTTTTTTCAACTATAATTGGCTATAACACAGTGGTGTGCTCTGTAGTCCCAGCTACTTGGGAAGCTGAGGTGGCAGGATCCCTTGAGCCCAGGAATTTGAGACTGCAGTTAGTTATGATCAAGCCACTGCACTGAAGCCTGGGTGCCAGAGTGAGACCCTGTCTCAATCAATCAATCAATCAATAAATAAAATGGGAATAAAAGAAGGGCAATAAACTGATGTAATTAGAGGATGGGCTCTGGAGCCTAAAATACCTGGGATTTCATCCCAGCTCTACCACTAACTGGAGCTCCCATGTTCTCTGTAGAGAGCTTTTTAAAGCTCTCTAGAAAGCTTTAAAAGAGTTTGTGTCCTTTGTAGGGACATGGATGCAGCTGGAAACCATCATTCTTAGCAAACTATCACAAGAACTGAAAACCAAACACCGCATGTTCTCACTCATAGGTGGGAACTGAACAATGAGATCACTTGGACTCAGCAAGGGGAACATCACACACCGGGGCCTATCATGGGGAGGGAGGAGGGGGGAGGGATTGCATTGGGAGTTATACCTGATGTAAATGACGAGTTGATGGGTGCAGCACAGCAACATGGCACAAGTATACATATGTAACAAACCTGCACGTTATTTCCCTACAACTTAAAGTATAATAATAATAAATAAATTTAAAAACAAAAAAAAAACAAAAAAAAAACAAAAAACAAACAAACAAACAAACAAAAAGATCAGGAAAGACTTCATGAAGGGGTAGTACATATTTGAAGCGACACTTGGGGATGCATAAGAATTTGACTGGGCCGTGGTGGGCAAGAGCAGTCTTCCTAGTAGTATAAACAGATTAAGCCAAAAACCAAGAGGCTAGAAAGTACGTCTTTGCCCTGAAGATACTGTCCCATCCTTTTTTGAAGCCAGCAGAACATGGCACATGGCACGCGTGTGCGCATGTGCACGTGCACACACACACACACACACACACACACACACACACATGAGCAAGGGAGTCAACACAAATCCTGCAAGAACCACTGGCTGCCTACTTTGTAGGTTGCTTTTGTGTTCATGGGAAAAACCAAGAAAATGATGAGTTCAAGAAATTAACATACTATTAATGGAGATTATAAAGTGGTGATGATAATGATTTCAATTTTCTTCTTTAAATTTTTCGGTTTTTCAAATTTGCTCCAATAAACATGTAGGATTTCATAATTATCAGAAAACAACAATAATTCAAAAAAAAATAAACAGTTGTTCCTTCCTGCTGGATTTTTCAGCTTCTGTATTTCTTTGTTCAAGAATCCTTTATTTCCCTGAATCCAGTATACTATGTGGGGCCTCTGGATTAGTTAGCTCTACTGATTCATCCCTATCTGCAAATATCCTTGAGAATCAAAGACAGAAAGGAACACCATTTTAAGATTTATGCGGACCTAGTCAGGTACTTCCGGTTGCCAGGTAGCAGACAACCAAAATCAACCACAGCATTTTCTCTAATCACTGGCTCAGGATCCAGGCAGCCACTACACTGCCTTAGTGAACACTGAGACAAAGCCTCAATGAGCATTGAGGAATGAGCCTCAATTTGCCAATGTAGGTTTAGTTCATCTCCCATAAATTAGCATATCTGAGTAAGCTTAGTTATTACACAAAGCACCGCCATAAGAAAGTATGTTTAGGCACGCTCTCTTTGACACTGGTGGCTTTCAGTGACTGCTTCCTATCCACACAAAACAATAGTTAAGTCAACACTGTAAGTGGCAATTCATGAGGACGTCTGCCCAAGCCTTCACAGGGCACCCTGTAACCCTGACTGGAAGCAAGGCCATGTCTGCATACTCATTGGAGCTATCAGAGGGCAGACATAAAAATGCCCTATTATCTTATGTAGAAGCTACCCCACTAGGTGCCAGTAGACCCAATCCTATGTGAAGACAGGTTCTGTTTTCACCATCTTGATCCACAGTGTTTTAAAAATATAAATGAGTTTTACCATTTTTTAGAAAGGAAATTTTATATAAGGGCCTAGATTTCTGACTTCTCTAGAAAAATAAATGGAATGGGCAATGACTGGCCCACTTTTCCTCATAGTGACAATTTTCTAGAGCTGAGTAGAGACTGCTCCCTTCAGGACAAGTTATATGGTCTCCAACTCAGCTCAGCCTCCCTCAGCCCTCTCATCTCCTCCATTGCCCTGTTCGGCTCATTTTAGTAACTGACTGGCTCCTGTAGACTTTAGCATTTATGACCTTTGGTTTGTAGCCACTTCACCTATATAGGAAAAGCAGTTTAAAGCTACTGCATGCAATCCATTTGCTATCTCTACAGGAGTTACAATGGCTCTACAAGGTTGTGTCTGTTGCTGGAAAAGAGGCCTCCCTGATGTCATTTATAATCCAAGTTACCTTTTTCTGTCCTTACTCTGAGTTCTGGGCCTAAAGAAGCAAGAACCTCTGCTGCAACCTCATTTACCTCCTGAAGGCTGGAAGCTATTTAAAGCTCCAAAGAGATCTGAAGAACTCTTCATATACTGTTGATCATTCAGATTTTGTTTTGTTTTGCCTTGTTTTTGTAGGGCCAATTGATTTACTGGGCGAATTTGGCTTTCAATGATCATCACAGTCAGACAAATGTTCTCCTAAGGATGGACTCCATAGGGCCACAAGTACAGTCCTTACAATCACACCAGGACACGTGTGTGCACAAGCAATCAACTGCCAAAGGAGCATCAGCAGGAAATCTGTTTTCACGTGAAGAATCATCAAGGCATTTCATTTCTCTCCAGAAGTCACATACATGGCCAAAAACTTGTTCTAGTCAAGGAGCCAGACCTGTGGATGGGCTTCTGAAAAGTTTGAGGAATGATAACCTTCTCTCCAAAGCTTAGCAGATAGGCAAATGTTAATTTTGGTTCACCAGAAGCTCAACTACACTTAGAAAATGTTGACCCCTAATTAGTGGAAGGATACACTAAATGATGCTTTAAAACCTTTTATTGTTCTTCTTACCCATCCCCTCACTCCAGACTGAGATTAGCTAGGAATTTTTATGCTACGAAAATATTAGAGGCTCACAGGCCAGGTCAAGAAGCCCTCTTTGTCATTACTGACAGCCTCAAGCGCTTAAGACTGATCCATCATGAGCACATCAGTGGAAAACTATCTAAAAATGTAAGGTTTTAACAGAGATCATAATCTTCACACAAACAAAAGACACTCAGAGATCTGGTGAGGACAATTCTGAGCATTACGCATTGTTGTGCTTGCAAGGCATTTATGAATGGACTCCCCTAGCCCCACCACCAAAATGAGCAAGCCCTGGTTAAATCTCACTCACAATAAGGGATCACAGTACTAGGCCCAAGTGCACAGGCACAGCCTCTTGCTCAACTGCCACCTCTTCTGTGAAACTCTACTTGACCCCAAGATCAGGGACAAAGCCTTGCTCTTCTCTTCTTCTGAAGCACCTTATACTTCTGTTTATTATGGCACTTGCCACATAGTATTGCACGTTGCATCTGGCTCACAAGATTGAGCTCATCATGTGTCCTTAGAGCCTGACTACTGTAGGATTCTTACAGATCAAGAGTTTGTAGAAAGATAGGAAGGAAAGGAAGGAGAGAACTGAGGTGGGAGGAAACTGAGGCTGAACGGATGGGACGTTTAGCTCTACTTACCCAAGGGTCTGGGCGCCTCCTCCTGGGTCTTGCACTTGTTGCTTCCTGTGCCTTGAGTATGTTTCCCATTTTATTAGACTGGTGAATTCTTGTCACGTTTCAATATAGTTCCAAACTCACTTCTTTTAGAAAGGCTTCTGCCTCCCTCGCCCACCTACCCATCACTGCTCTTCTTTTTACTCCCAGCACAAGAGTAGCTTAGTTTACTCATCACCTTGGGTCTAGAAAAAATTTTTTTAAACATGTCTCTTCCTGCTAAACTGTGAGCAACTTTAAGCCAAGAATTTTCTTTTGTTCCTTCAGTTCCTAGGAGTTCCTGGCATAGCATAGAGACATAATAAATATGTTGAATGAATAAATTAGTGAGTGGAACTCCCTAACCTTTGCACATTAAACTAAAGGGCACTTATTTTAAATTTTAAAAGTTACTTGGGAATTCCAGCATAAGCATATGGATTATCTATTTATTCACATCAAATTTTAACTCTAGGTTTGCTGCTCTATTATCTAGGGAGTTTCTGGGTCACCTTTCTCAACCAGTTACCAAGGAAGCATGGAGTAGAACTCATTTCAACGTCATCCTCAAAAACAGAATGACTTAAAGGAAAACACACACAAAAACAAATCATTTAAAGTCAAACATAAACAACACTCAAATACTCTAATAAGCTTTCTAATTTTAAGTATAATATTCATGCTATTTTAAAGTGTTTCTATATTTATTACATGAAATGACATGGAAACAAAAGAATTATGGGTAACGGACGTAACATTTAAATAAGATTGTTGGGCCTTGAGTACAAGAGGTTCCTCTAGGGGGCCTTTAAGGCAACTACAAGAGGATGAGTCAATGAGGCTACAAAAAGAAACAGGTTTGAGATCATGAGAGGTGGGCAGGAATTTACGTTGTGTTATTAAGTTTGAGCCTTAACTTACAGGAAATGAAAAGCCCTGCAATGCTTAATCAAAGGAGTGATGTGGTCAGATTAGCAACTGTGTGTCAGTGCTGTAGATACATGTGAGATATATGTGTCTGTTAAGGCCAAATCAAGGCATGGCAATGGGATGGAGAGGAGACATATGGAAGACATTCTTGAAGAAGGGATATAATTTGGTGACCAATTCCATGGGAGCTGTGAAGAAATGCCTTCCTTAGAATGTTTTTTATAGTACAATTTATTTATTTATTTATTTTGAGACGGAGTCTCGCTCTGTTGCCCAGGCTGGAGTGCAGTGGCCGGATCTCAGCTCACTGTAAGCTCCGCCTCCCGGGTTTAGGCCATTCTCCTGCCTCAGCCTCCAGAGTAACTGGGACTACAGGCGCCCGCCAACTCGCCCGGCTAGTTTTTTTTTTTTGTATTTTTTAGTAGCGACGGAGTTTCACCATGTTAGCCAGGATGGTCTCGATCTCCTGACCTCATGATCCGCCCGTCTCGGCCTCCTAAAGTGCTAGGATTACAGGCTTGAGCCACCGCGCCCGGCCTACAGTACAATTTATATAACCAGATTTCCTTCTATTTTCTTTGTTGCTTGATCATACATTTGGTACCAGGTTCAAAGTGTGGATGTGATTACTAGCTATCCATTCTTAAAACTCAGAAGGGAGACACTAAAAAAAAAAAAACCTATAATCGATCCTAAGGTAGGTTTTTTCTGATTTATAAGAAGCAAAAGAGTCCAATGAATCCAATGAAACTGAATCCTAATCAGGCATATATTTATCAATAATCAGAGATTTTGTTTTGTGCCACTGACTGCTTAAATTTTCAGTGAGCCTTTGGATCCATGCTAAAACTCTGATGATATCAGGCACACAGCCATTTAATCAGCAATGTAAGACGACACAGAAAAGGGGTTTAAAAGAACTGATTAAAGTATAAAGCTACGACATTCTATGTTAATGAAACTTTTAATACACATTTGACTTAAAGATGCATACAATGACTACTGAATCTCCATTCATAGGCAGCCAACAAGATATGAATGAGTTTATTAATTTCAAACAAAACTTCAGGTAGTGCAGTTAAAAAAATTACGAAGCACTTAAAAATGGAAATTAACAATGGAAGCAACAATGACTATAAAACATGATGGGATAACTTTAAAGAAAGGATTCAAGTATTGTTTGTAAAGTTCTTCAGACACTAGTCTTTGAAAAGTTTGTGCATTTCCCATCGTTGCATAGTAAAAAACAAAAACCACACACACCACTTGGTAAAACTCCACAGCTCTATGTGATTCATGTTTCATAACATGCACTTATGTGTACTGCTCAGTTATCTAGTAGGAGTAGCTCTAATGGGCTCATGCACTATCCCAGATGAGCAATGAAGTTAGCGCATGTCTCCTCATCCAGGTGTCATTAATTAACGCAGCAAAAGTAGAGCAGGTGAAATGGGAACTTGATCATCACTTAACACTAACTCTTGTTGGGTAACATTAAACAGTGATACACTTGTGCTTTGGGCTCAAATTAATAAAAAGGAATCTCCACACCACAAAAATTAGCAAATGAATGGCATGTGCAAAAGAAAATACAGCAAAGAGTTTGAAACTACATAACCTAATACCATCAAAAATAATTATAATCCATTTTTACGATTGATATGGTTGCATTATCTTTCATATTCATACACACATAGCTTAAAGCTTGTGTATTTTACATATACACAAATAATTTAACATTGGAGCATAGGTTCGATTACCTATGAAATTGCCAGTGTAACAAAAAGTTACACTGACATTTGCCATATGTACATAATATTTGGGGACCACTGTGGTCTGATTTAAAACATAACATCGCACATTTACAATGTTGTTTGTGAAATGCTTAAAAGTTAACAATAGAGATTTAAATTGTTTTGTAACCACCACGATTTTATTTCTGTTAAGTCACCATGGTGCCTCTGGAATCTCAGTGAAATGTATATGGTGTACTTCGCAGCAGCTTAGTATCTACTAGAGAGTAGGAATCAGCAACAAGCAAACACTAAGCAATGCAGCAACAGGAAAAGATACCAAGTAATCTGAGTTTCCTCCAAGCTTCCTCCGAGCTGAAAGAGCCATTGCCGCTAACTAGAGGGATGCTACCTGTGTCCTATGAAGCCAGGAGTAAGGCTGAGAGGCCTTGTAGATAGCCCTGTTATTACAATATAAATGTACAGCTAGTCCTAGAGAAAGCCCGCCTACCTGTGTAGCACCTATTACTCAGAAAGCAACAACATAGTAAGATGTTTGGTGATGGTCTATTGTAGAAAATAGAAATTAAAGTTTCTGCTCTATGACTGTGGTACGTCCCCAATGATAGACACCTCGGGGGAAAAAAATCCACTGTGTTAAGCAGTGCATTCCAACTTTCCAAAATCAAAGTTGTAAGACTGATAACATGAATCTTGCTGAAAAGGGACCAAGAGCTAAATCTAGCAATGGATTTGGTGTCATAAAGAAGTGACGAGTAAAACTGCATGTCCTTTTCCTTAAAAAAAAAAAAAAAAAAAGGGCATTAGAGAAGTAGGGGCTCTTTGGGACAGTCTTTTACTAAAGCCCATCTATAGATGGATGCTCACTGAAGTGATCACATACAGGTTTGTACATTAAAACAAAGCTGGGACCGAATTTCTTTAGCTTATTTATTTAACATGTGACAGAAGCTATCTTGACCATATTTAGAAGAAAAAAAATCAGTAAAAGTGAAGGAAACTCAGAGGGACTTGGAAAGCCCAGATTACATCTGCAAATCTGGCTAGAGGGAGAAGAAGAATGTGGATTTGTATATAGTAGAATCCCATTACAATCCAGTGCAATGGTCCACTGATCAGTAAAATGCCAGAGGTCAAACAAGGTTTCTTGAAAGCATGGCACAGCATAAAAGCCTATGTTAGCAACGTGGATACAAAGGTAACTGCTCCTTCTATTCCCATTACCACTTTTCCAATAGGGTTCTACCATATATATTTTGAGGCAGGAAAATAAGCATGGATGAAATATTGACGCTAACAAATACAAATAAAATGGAAAGTTTAATTTTTTCCAAGCTTTTAACATTTAAATTTTTTTTTATTTAAGGCTTTAAGTTTATCCTCCTTTCACATTAAAGACAGGGAAAGAAAATTGTCAACACCGAAAACCAAAATCATGAGCTTGGCACTTTTGTGATTAATTTGAAAGGGTGTCTACTTTCTTACATTATATACATAGGTTTATGACATCAAAAAATTTTTGAGACTTAGTACATATATTTCCACTTACATAATTTTGTGTCTTTGATATGGGTTATTTTGTTGTTTGTGTCCCCCCCTTTTGTTTATTTTTGGTTTAATGCACACCAACTTTAAACTGCACTTGTTTTGTGCCCAAACTCCCTGCATCTGTGGCTACATCTGTCTTTTTAAGCAAGCCCAAGAGTCATTGTATAACATATTATGAGAGAAGGACAGAGACAGAGAAAGAGAGACAAGAAACAAAAAAGATGGGGAGCAAAAAATAAACTCAAGTTTACAGAGACCCTTTACAAGGAAAATATCTCAATACAGACAAGTGGAAATGATGTGTCAAAATCTCTTATTTCCATATTTACATTTATAAAAGAACTATACAATAGCATCATTGTTCAAATTCCAGCTCCCATTTCCAAAGGATGCTCAGTCCAGGAGAAAACACAATGGGGAAAGTGAATCAACAAGAGCAAGGTCCGTGGAGTTCTGCCCTGGTCTGGTCTCCAGTAGGGAGTGGGGATTATAGAGGGTGGGAGGTGGGGGGTAAGTAGTGGGGCTCCGAGAGGATGGGGTGTGGGGACGTGTTTAAGTGAAGAGGCCCAGGCAGCTTCTGTGTGTTCATCTGTCATCTTCACCTTAGGAATTCTGTTGCAGGTTTTGCTGAGAATTGGCTTGCTAGCTTGTTGTATATATGCCATGCAGTTTTTACCCTTTCGAAAATTAGATCTTCATGCCACTGGAGTTTGTCATCGGTAGTAAAGAAAAAAAAATCATGCCAAATCATTTAGAAGATATTAAGTGCCAGCAGGCTGAGGGAAAAAAAATCATTTACTATGTTTTTTAATGATTCCTTTATTGCACTTAATTTTTGTGTGTGTGTTGTTCCTTCGTCCATTAGGGAAAAAAAAGATTCTGGAACAGTTCTTTTTATAGCATGGTCTTTTGCCCCCTCCCCCTTTATTGACAGGTGGTGAAAGGGGTTCTTTGATATTATTTCCAAAAGAGAGTTTTCTTTTACCCCATCCTTGTCACCCCAACTTTAGCTCCGTAGTCATTACCACCCAAAGGTTTTGTTTGCAAACTTAATAGTTCCGGCAACACTGCTGCGAGTATGTCATACCCAGAATCCAACAGTGCAAGGTGGTGTCCATCCAGCGCAGCTGATTCAGATGGGGCCTTGCTGAGTAGGATCAAACCTTCTCTTCTTGACATTTCTTCCAGAGTGCGTCAAAAGAAGATGCAAGCAGAGGGGGAAAATCCACAATATTAATCAGATGATGATGAGAGAATGGTGATGATAATGACAATAATGCTAGTTCCAGAGCAAAGTAATTAACTCACATGGAGGCAGTCTCCGGAATAACTTGAAATTGAAAGATAGAACAGCTAACGTTTTTGAATGTCTTCACAACATACCCCCTAGAGTATGTCCTTTGATGAAGACCAAAAGAAACTTTGAGTTGTTCATTTTAAATCACAAGAAGACTCTGCGGCCCAATTTATCTTCTTTCAGAAATAATCACACTGCTAATTCATTAGGTGAAAATTATTACAGGGAGGCCTCTTCTGGGAAGCGGCCTATTGGGAGAATTAAGAAAAATGGAAAGTCTCGTAGCTACTTCCCTTCAGGCTTATACCAGTTCTACAGCAGTGGACTGGCCTTTGCCAAAGTGGCAAAAAAGCCTTGCTCTATTCAGTTATCTTGCTGCCTTGGGTGTGTGAGCTCTTACCCTACTATAGAACAAGCATTTTTCATATCTAGAAAGTTGGAAAACAGAGTGCACAGTAAGACGGTGCACTCAAAGGAGAGTGGACACAGGTTCAGGTTAGTTAAGCAAATGCAGAATTTAGCTTAGTTGAAAATTGGCAAGTTAAAATGCTTTGCTCACAATGTCCAGTCTCCTAAAAAGTGGCTCCTATGTTTAAAGAGAAAAGAAAGAACCAGCAAGACACTACAAGGCAACAATAAAAGTTGGTTGCAACCTCCCCATGGTCTGGCTTTATGTGGGGCATCAAGCAAGGGGCTCATGCATTTAGTCTGCATACTGGGCGGGTGCAACGCTGCTGCCACCGAGGCATCATGCAAAACTGGAGACTGAGGAGTCCCCAGAGCCCTCATTCCCCTGCCCACTGACTCAGGGCCAGCTTGGATACCCTTACAGGCCCTAAGTATCAAAGCCATTGCAATATATTCCTCCTCCCCAACAAGTAATTCAAAATAAAAACAAAACCAAAGCTCAAAATAAGTATAAAGGCATCCTGCAAAGTTCTTATTTTTCCCAAGATGGTCACTTTGATGCTTCTCTTTTGAAATATCAACATAAAAGTCTTTAAAGAAAACTTGTCTTTTCTTTTTAAAAGTTTACATTAAAACATCTTCATGAGTGACCTAAGTGTGTGACTCATTGGCCTAGCAGGCAACCATTGCAGCCAACACTATCTGCAACAATGCTGCTTATTTTTCTTCATCATTCCCACCCAGCCCTCTTTTAAGTCAACATTCTTGGAAGCGGGCACTGGTGATGCTGCCCAAGAAACCAGTGTGAGACCAAAAGGCAAGTATCCCATAATGCATCCTCCACCAAGTTAGTTTGCTGCAGACCACAGGGTCTCCATCTGCCACCTATGTTCATATCCCTGGAAGGCAGAGGTTTAAGGAGCCATACTCTGTGAGTCAGGGAGGAAAAACTGAGACTGCCTGACCTTGTGAAGTGACCCTGAAGGACAAGAGGCCCCAATCTTGTAAGCTATGTATTGTTAGAACTCAAGATAAATGTTAAAGTTTCCTCAGTAAATCCAAATGTAGAGGAAAGGGCAAACCAAACTAGCACTGTGCATGTAAATGACTATATTGCCCACATCTAAATTCCTTTACTCAAATTCGGGAATGACCCATAAGTAGCCATGTCCAAGGTCATAACAGCAATGCAGTCCACTTTTAAATAGAGATAGGACATTTCCATTTCATCCTGGCACACAGACAACCGCTGGTGTCCAAAAGCTTGTGCTCTTTTTAAAAGTTGGTTTTTGAAGCTCAGGTTGCACCTTTTTACAGAAATATTGCTCTATAGGATCACTGGGTTCCCAGGTCAGACCGAGAGGCCGAGCCATCCTGCAGACCTGTATCTTTCTGGATGAAAATGGACTCTGAACACCAATGGGGCATTCCAGGACTTTAGCTCTTCCACTGATGTCCCAGCAGGGGGAAGGTGAGCTCAGTTACAAGGGAAGCAACCCCACGATGAGGACAGAGATGAACACTCCGGAGGCAAGTGGGCTGTGAAGGTGCCTCACACATCAATTGTAAAACCACCATGGCCACTCTATGTTGAGAACGGTCTGAATTTTCTCTATGAAAAAAATATTCTTGCAGTTCAATTTTAATGTGAAAGTACAACTACTGTGGGCAGGTCCTTGCTATCTTTCTTCCATAACGGTTTCTTCTGAATACCCTCTGCTCACTAGGATTCTGAAGGTAATTAACTTTCTCATAACCTGTAAGGTATTTCTGGATCATTATAAAACACCAGCATAATCCATAAAGCTTACATTGTCACAGGTTTCATCAATTTTTACTACTTCTGAAATAATCTGGACTTTTGTCTACAATATACATTATACACATAAACATCTACACAAAATTAAAGCAAGACTCTTTGCGTAACAATAACCATTTCAAAGCTGTAAAGCCTTTAGATCTTCTTTCAAGGGCATATATTTATCCATGGTTAGCACATTCTTATCATTCTATGCTGAGTCACCCCCTGATGAAGTGCCCCTAGCCCAACCCCTCCTAGGCCACCATACACTGAGCTCACTTCCCTGGGGTGCTGGGGCAGGGAAATGCACTGATCTTCCTGGCCTGTCTGGCACCATGAAAGAGAAAGTGCCTAACCCAAGAGTCCCAGGCATTAAGGGAATTAGGCTTCTCATTTTGGACAGGGATATAATCATGGAATTCAAAAAAGCAGCAGTCTGGCTATCCTCCTCATGGACAGACTAGCCAAATTTAATTCCATTTCCTAATCCTATAAAAATCAAAAGGCCCCCACAAAAAATGGTGTTTACTCTTTTGAGAAAATATAATTAGCAATATTAAGTTCCTTTCAAATTTTATCTGACTTGAATTCAGATAACTTTTTTTTTTTTTTTGAGACAGAGTTTTTCGCTCTTGTCACCCAGGCTGGAGTGCAATGGTGTGGTCTCGGCTCACTGCAACCTCCATCTCCCGGGTTCAAGGGATTCTGTCTCAGTCTCCCGAGTAGCTGGGATTACAAGTGTGCACCACCATGCCCGGTTACTTTTTGTATTTTAAGTAGAGATGGGGTTTCACCATGTTGGCCAGGCTGGTCTCGAACTCCTGTTATCAGGTGATCCATTCACCTCGGCCCCCCAAAGTGCTGGGATTACAGGCATGAGCCACCGTGCCTGGCCTCAGATAACTCTTAACTTTGCTGGTAATAGTCTAGATATACCTCTCTAAATTCCATTTTGTGTGAGAACATAAATACCTTTTCTTTAACATGTCCAATAAAATGGAACACAGGCCAGACAGAATCTCTTAAATCCAGAGTTAGGCTCAGCAAGAGCTTTTAACACAAATAACTTCTCAGAGAGAAGGAACCACGTATGATACTTACACAGAATTAACACTTTAATGTAAGGAGTAGCTATGCCAGGCCAGTACGGCCACTGTTGAAATCCACTTTGCCACTGAATCCCATGGACAGGGCAAGTAGTGGGAGAGTAAGATGTGGTGATGGGGTTCCACAGACTGAGGTGTTACAGTATCATTGGAAGAACTCTGTGTTCATCCTGTAGTCCTTTTGATTTCAATTTTCAACAAACCATGTTACTACTACCTTCATTTCTTTTCCTACCTTCACCTAGAATTTCTCATTTCCTACCACCATCACCTACTAATGTGTGTATAAATGACTTTGCTCACATCTAAAACCCTACATTCAAATTTAGGGAATATCAGATAAATAGCAATGTCTAAGGCGCTGAAGGCAATCCTGTTCACTTTTAAATGGAGATATAAAATTCTCTTTTCATACACTTTTCACCTTTCCTAAGCTTTAGGGAAGATGCTACTAAAATGGTCCAGCTTTTTCTAATGTCCAGCAAAAGCAACAGCTCTAACAGTCGAATCAAGCAGTATTATTATTCATGCTGGGTAGGTATCATGAGTCTCCATGAGTCAACTAGGACAGAGGTTTGCAATCCTCTGCACCACAGCTCATAACTTTATTCTGTGTGTGTGGGTGATGGGGAAGAACAGGAGCACAGGGTGAATGAAAATAAATGCAGATACAGAAGTAGAGCAAATTGGTGTGCCACATGCCTATGTTGGTTTTTCACAGGATTTCATAGGGAAAATCCTAAGACCCTCAATACCTGGGACTCTACAGACTAATCATACCCTTAGTAACCTCATACTTCTAGAGTATGAAATTAAGCAAAGTTAGCCGGGTGCAGTGGCTTACGCCTGTAATGCCAGCACTTTGGGAGGCCGAGGCGGGCGGATCACCTGAGGTCGGGAGTTCCAGACCTGCCTGGCCAACATGGAGAAACCCCATCTCTACTAAAAATACAAAATTAGCTGGGTGTGGTGGTGCATGCCTGTAATCCTAGCTGCTCAGGAGGCTGCGGCAGGAGAATTGCCTGAACCCAGGAGGCAGAGGTTGCAGTGAACCGAGGTCACACCATTGCACTCCAGCCTGGGCAATAAAAGCAAAACTCCACCTCAAAAAAAGAAAAGAAAAGAAATTAAGTAAAGTTACTACCCATAATATTACACAGTATTTTTTAAAAATCAGAATATTTTTTAAAAATCTACCAAATAAAGCATTTAAAAATTCTTCAGGAAATCCACAACCTTGCTTGTGGAAATCTTGCTTGCATTAACCAAAGCTCTCTGACTCAACTACTCTACTAAAAGGAAGTATGTAATTTAAATCTGTATTATTTTCAGATTATAATAATCTTGATACATCTTTATTATCACTTCACACACATAAATGTGCACACATTCACACATGCACACATTTTCATGCTTTTTACCACCTATTTCGGAGGAAACAATGGTTTAAGGAAAGAACTTTAAAGAATGGCAGACAAGGTCATGGCTTAGAGCATAGCTGTATTTCTCATTTACACTTAGGCAGGTCACGTATAGTATGATACTTCTACATCTAAACTGCTCACTAGTACACCTATAGAAATGTGACATTAGGAAAACTTAATATTTTCCCTGAGCAGTTACTATATTTTCCTTTAATCAAAAAGTTGACACGCCCTCAAATTGTTCAGGTTACCTTACCAACTTTTCTTCTAGAAATAAAAACCTGGTATCAGGAGGCATTCCCAATAGCAATATTTAGAACAATCTTTTGTACAAACTATTTTCAACTTCTGATTCTAAAGGAATCTCTTATTAAACATTTACATTGGGCTCAAAGACTTTCAGTTCAAATAGCAAATAATTATACTTATGAATTGTCTCCAGACTAGTAATCTCCAGAACTGTCCAAGTGGTGGGAAAATCTAAACATTATCATTCAGCACCAAAAGCCTTTTATTACGAGGTAGAAGTGTTATTTAAAGCTGAACACAAACCACATAGCTACTACTAAAATCTAAAGCAAATTAAGATCCTCACGTAGCAACACCTAGGAGTAGCACATTCTCCAAATTTAAACTCCTAAAGTTACATGTTCTGGAATTATTCTTCATCGTTTTCTTTGCTTCAGGGCATGAAATACCTCACCCTATTGTGTGGCTTTCCACACAATTCTCCCTGAAAGTGATTATTAGAGTTATAGGGCACAGGAAGGGGCTTTGGCTTAGCTCAGCAGTACAGGTAGGTCCCTACACAGCAACAACCAGGGAACAGTCAACAACAGCTGTTTCTCATCTCACCAAGTGTTGATCCCCCACCTTTTGTTTTCTGCTCTTGTGATAATGAGATATCTCTCTCTCTCAGATATAAATAATCTTTACAGGGCCTAATCCACTTATATACACAGTGATAAAGGCTTTTCCATTTTTCCCCAAAGAAACATGCAATTCAAGCTGTGAGCTAGGCCAGGCCACTGTTTTGAGGTCCTGCTACAGAATAGTGTGCTCTTCTCTCCAAACACTGCAATGATAAATTTGGCATTGCATGTGGCTAGATGGCAAAGATGTGTAATAGACTGTTTTCCAGGCCTTTGAAACCGGGATTTCTTAATGCCAAATGAGGCATAAGCCTGGGCATGATCCAAATTTATTTTTCTTGAGGCATACTTACGAAAAAGTTCAAGGAAGCACTATAAAATAAGAGTATGACAGTACTATAATGTTCAATGACTTTTGTAGCAGTGGAACACTAAGAAAAATTTTGCTTGAATTAGGTCCGCCCAAACGAAAATATATTTCTTACTAGATGCCACATGCATGACTTACTATGTGGGCAATATTTTATTAATACCAAAACAATAAATGTAAATATGAGTTGTCCATTTTATGTGTGTGTTTTTGAAAAGAAACTGATGCCAAAACTATTTCACTAAACAAGTTCAACTCTATAAATATACTAAGAGAAAAGATGTATAATTTTATAATACTATTTCAAGTTAAAGGCACTCAAAAACTGTAGGCTTACTCATTACATCTTAATATGATAACAAATTAGCAGAAAATGTTGAATGTATTTAAATCATCTTTGGTTTCTTTAATCAGCTTCTAAAAATAACACTTTAGCTGGCTGAAACATATTGAATCCAAAATCCCAAATATAAAACATATAAAGTTTATAATTAAGGCAATTATTCAGATAGTTCAGGGCAAAAACTTCCTCTTTTGAGTAACCAGATGGAGGCAAAGTGGGTTTTGAATTTGGGTAATGGTCTTATTTCCCACTTAAATTTGTTTCTGTAAATCTGGCTCAAACTTAATTGATCACAGAAGGCATAGGAGGCCTTACCTACAAATCATAATCATCAAGCCACTATAGCATGAAAAGGTATAAAAAGCAATTATACAATGATTCTGAAGTGTAGAAATCCCAGCCTGGATAAATCACGTTTCAAAATTTTGATCACAATTAAAGTTTATTTGTGAATACCCAGTGTGCCTATTTAAACAATCTTAGTTCAGTAAGCAGTGTGCAATCCAAACTAAAAGGTCACTAACAAAACACACCAGGCCTACCTATCAGGTCAATATTTAGTCCTTCATTAAAAATACTAAGTGTCACAAAGCCATATTTTTCAAATTCTGATTTAAAACCAATTCAGTTGGTTGAGGATTACACAAATACTTTTAAAATCTGTTTTTATTAAACTATAAAGCTTTTCAAATCACAAAGCTACATATACTATGTTACATACGAAAAATACATGTAATGATTGCGTGATTACTCAGGTGGTGAAAATTTCAAAATATCAGTGGACTACAAACAAGTTTTAAACAGATACAAGCAATTTACATCCACTTATTTCCAACTACATGGTTTCCTCGATGTCCTGTGTAGAAATGAATGTATCTCAGAGTGCCTGGTCTTATAAGCTGGACTGTCTTCTACTGAAGAACTTCTTTGTTTTCCTTAAAAATCAGTGTATATGAATTCCTTCTACATTTCCCACTTGCCTGAAAATGACAGTTAAGGGTCCGTGTTTCTTCACTTCTAACCCATTTCTGAATAAAAAGACTTACATTTTGCAGTTTGACTGATAGAACCTAAGCTCTTGTAGCAGGAACTCAAAACTTGGTTATGTAAGCAGAAAAGAGAAGTGCCAGAGCCACTGAGAAGAAGACATGCGGCATTGCTTACTTAAATCCCCAGCCTGTGCCCCCAAGGACAATAGCTGCTACCAGGATGGCACCAGCGATGGAGCCTATTATGAGATTGGTGGCACTAGGACCTGTGACAAAGGATCATGGGAAGAGAGTCATATGAACCAACCACTTTCGTTACCACAAGGGAAAGGCAGTTAAGCAGTTTCAGGAAGTAAATATCCTGTGTAAAAGACGGCTAAACATTTAAAATTGCCTTTATTTACTTAGCTTAATTGCACTTTAGATGCCATGGTGAGCGTTAGTTGGATTTACATGCCTTTAAATCTAAAGTTTCTGTACCACTGATAATTCAGTTCCATTAAATTCACCTTTCACAGAATTGGAAGCAAATAGGCCCCACTTACTGTCTTTACACATCCTTCTTCTCTTCCCTTTTCCAAGTATCATGTATCAAATAAGTAAAAGCACATAGAGAACACCATTGCATTCAGATTAGCTCCATCTGACTGACAAATGGGGGCATGGAGGAAAGGAAACACATTCTGCTACAATGCCCTTCCAAAAAGCACCTAAAAGTGGTCGGAATGCTAACTTTTTAATTCCCCACTTGGAGACAGTTAAAATTTAGCAGTCAGAAGGAAGTCATCACTACAGATCTGACTTTTGAAGCCTTGCTCTCAAAGATATACTTCTTCACAGTCCTTACAGTGGTAAAGACCAAAATGGGGTTCCAAAGGCAAGATACAAGGAAGCATAAATCTCATTTGGGTAACTTTGGGGAAATGGTAAAAAGATTCCTTAGATTCAACTGAGAATAGCTTTAAAGTTCCCACTGTTATTAACAGAACTTTGAGGCTTAGAGATATAAAAAAGCAGAGAGCCAAAGGACAGTAAGAAAGAAAAGACAAGGTGGCATTTCTATCAATTGCTAAGGGTAAGAGCTAATCCATATTCTAGTAACTCCTGTCCACTCACTCACTCCTCTCCTTAAGCTCAGCATTTTAAAATCTAAGCAACTTTAAACCTAGTATAATAATTACTTTAAATATCCCATCCTTCAGGATGCTAATATGCAGGTACAATGTCCCCTAACAACAAAATACTTTCAGTCCTATCTATCCCTGCTCCAAGAATCACAAAGCCAATGTTGCCAGTTTCTCTAAAATCCCTGAGTTTTGTGTATACATTCATTTCTGTGTAAAAAATTCTCTTTTCTGCTCACATCAGTGCCCTCAACTGTGTACATAAATGGATGTCATTTTTGGTGGCACTCAAATTGCATATGCATAACGTGTTTTTACTCAGAGACCACCCAGGGCTTGGTGGGCAGGTAGAGAACAGCTGCAATACAGTCTCAGGGGTGCAGGTCTCTTCAGGCTCCTGGGCTTGTGACATGCTCTTAAGACTAACCAATGACCATCTAGAGAACGAATCCCAGTTGCCTTTAGAGATACATCACTAATAATAATAATAATGAGAGCCATAAAAATAGTTTAGCTACTGTATTGTGCACTTACTATGTGCCGGACACAGTTCTGAGCACTTGACATATAGTATCTCATTTGATCTTCACAAAAATCATATGAGGTAGGAACTATGACTATCCTTGTTTAATGGATGAGGAAACAGAGGCTTCTAGAAGTTAGTGAGTGATAGTGGCAAGATGTGAACACAGATTTGTTTGACTCTAAAACATATCCTATAAGTCAAGGATCAGCAAACTAGAGCCCACAGACCAAATCTAGCCCCACTGTCTGTTTTTGCAAAAAAGTTTTATCAGAACCCAGCCATGCGCATTCATTTACATATTGTTTATGGCCGCTTTCATGCTAAGACAGCATTGTTGAGAAGTTGTGACAGACAACCCTGTAGGCTGAAAGCTAAAACTATTTACCATCTGGCCCTTTACAGAAAGTTTGCTAACTTCTGTTTTAATGAAACTTTATTCCATTTACATGTATTTCCTCCCCACGTTTCAACAGAGAATCAAATTTCAAAACAAACATTAAAAAATATATAACCATGTACATACTCTATGCTTTGGATATGATTTGCACTTAGTTAGCTTCAGAAAACATAGGTTAGGATTAGAATCAATACATAACTCATGAAAAATGATTCCTGACTTATAAACTAAGGAGTAGAAATTAAAAAAACAAAAACAAAAAACTGCCCATGGAATTCTTAGTGACTGAATGAACATTACTCTGTCAGTTAAACTAAGAAATGTTAAGACAATCTATATTGTACTACATTATTTTTTTAAAAAACTATATTTACTCCTTGAGCAATTATGGTAAAACTTGGAATTTGAAGGGAAAAAAATCAGTAAGCTAAAAGACAACTAGTGCTCATAAACTAGGAATAACAAATCTATCTTTAGAAAAAATATATATACACTTACACAGACTTACCTGTCACAATTAGAAATAGTCACAAACGAACAAAACTGGAAATGACTGATGAAAACAAATGCTGATAACAAGGACTATATGTTACAAGAAAGGCCTCTTTGATTTTACCTATCTCTAAGACTTAAAGGAAGGATTATTAAATTCATCCTTTCTATTAGTACATTTAAGGACACCAAAGTTACAGCCAATGTATAATGTTAAAAAATGCATTTGGGATGATTTTCAAAAAACTACCATTTGTCAAGGAGGAATTTCACATAAATGCATGCATGGAGCTGGCCCTGAAAGAGGAATGTTTCTTCTGTATATAACCCAGTCAACAGATCCAAGGGGAAATTTTACAGGACAAAGTTCTTGTCTCTAAATATTTTTATCCCTGTTATGGTCTTTGTTTTCTAACACACAAGGAGAAACAAAATCTCTTTTCTAGTATTTCTAGCTTCCCCTGTGCTAACCAGCTTCATAGTCCATAGTGATAAGTTGTGAGTTGGAAGATCAAAGTCTGGTCAAAGTCCCTGAATCCAGGAGAAAGAAGGCTCATGTCATCTTCAACACAAGGTGTGAACTATGAACCTGCTTCCCTCTTAATGCTATTTTGGTGCCTGGGTCTCCCAATTCCAGTACGTAAGAGGAGCACCCATTTGTTTTAACCAATAGAACTAAAGAAAAACTTGTCTGATATTCACAATAAGCCCATGATTTGGGGTGGCTGAGTAAAAGATATCTAGTGATTCCTGAAGATACTAATAATTCATTCCTGGGCCACTTTGAAGTGTCACCACCACCAGAGTAGATAGAAAAGACTGTGTAAAGGGTTATGTCTGCCATTCTTAAATATTCTTTTTCTAATTAGAGAGAGAAGAAAAAAATCATGATAATATTTTAATCTACAGATTAGCAATCCTAGGAAGCAGTGTCCCATGGAGAACTGACAGCTATTCTGAGGATGTGGATCAAGTACAGAGCACCCTAAATCAAAGCATCAGGAGAACTGTATTTCTGTGACAGCTTAATGGGCAAGTGGCACACAATATATTTATTTACACCCTGGCTACTTTTAAGACCAACCCACCAGGTGATTTGCAGCTGTTCACTTATGGTTATACAGGTTTGGATTAAATATTTTTTCATTCTTAATGCTCCTTGCTTCCAAATATTTATGTAGACTTCAATTTTGAATTATTAACCTATTTTACAGGAAAAATAGGAAGGCAGTATGCTAAATATCTCCTTTTTAAAAAGTTAAGCTGCAGCCTCCTATGTCATTCTAAATACATGAAGAAAACATTAGTAGTTATCATTTTTATCACCTTTAAAAGGTGCTATAACTGTTGATAATTTCTAGTTATATATGTAAGTTTATTTGACTGGCACAGATTAACTTTATTACAAGAATCCTAAGAAAACACACACATAAAAGTATCTTTGCCAATAAATGGTTAAAAAAAAAGTCTGTATTTTAAAATTACTTTTACAAAGTGGAGGAGCAATGGAAGTGTTGGGACTCTTGCCTTAATTGTGAAGATATCGGAAGCACACCCAGTGTTATGTTATGCCCCACATTGTTCCAGACAGGAGAAGGTTCTACAGGACAAAAGAAAACCACAGGACACAAGCAATATCCAAGTCACACCACAAGGTGCACTACCACAGGAAACACGGTCAACAGGACGAGACATGGGGTCAGGTACAGGCATCGCCTCACACACCAGGCACCACACAGAAACACTCTGAAACTGGCAAGGATGCTTACTCTATTCCCCACCCTGTGCCTCCAAAAATCACCCCCAGGGCCAGAATGGTGCCCGCCACGGCCCCTATTAGCCTGCTTGTGGCCATATTCACTGTGTGGAGGGAAAACGGAGATTTTTTAACAAAGGAAATTACACACTAATTTCACTAACATACAAAATAATCTATTCAGGACATGCTTTGAAAGTTGGCTAAATATTGAATTTTTTTTGCTGTAAGATTTGAAATTAAGATCTACATACACATTGAAGATATTTGAGGATAACTGTGAATTTACCTTCAAACTCCGCACATCCTAATTTTAAAAAACATAATTATCTTATACATATTTATAAACACACAAATAATTCAATCTGTTATAGTTCCTACCAGATGTGAGGTAAAATTAAAAAGTAATTTAAATTGCATAACAGCAAATCTGTATTTTAATTACAAAAGTAATAAGCCAGTGGTAATTGTTTATAAAATTCTCAAACTGTAAAATATGCCTAAGAAGCTACATCTTTTCAAAATTCAGAATATATCATTCAGTTTTGTGAAGATCCTTAGAAATTCAAGACAGAATAGCTTTAAAAGTAAATACATGTTTACCTGGGAAGTTATTGAAAAGTATATTTCAAATAAGTCTGCAATGTTTGGATTTCTGTCATAGTATTTGGACATTTTGTTTTTTGTTTAGTAGTAGTCTCAAGTGGATAAACTATGCTGTGATAGAAAGTTAGGGTCTCTGGGAAACCATATTAATTGCTTCAGACCACCAAGTGGTAGATGACTACCAGAGTGAGACTCTGAATAACTTTATGTCACTGCTTCTGTGTACAGCTTTCCTATCCTGGAAAATGGGCATGGAATGAGTGGGGGTCCCCAAGGTTCCCCCTTCAAAGGCAAAATGAAGTTTGGTGTTAAAGTTGGAAGACACATTGTTTGCAGTTGTATGTCTGTGCCTGTGTGCACACAAGTGTGTGGACATACATACACTTTATCTCGTATTTCTATAGAAATCAAATTCAGATCACCTTTTCCATGAAAACAGAGATTGGCTTCAACAAGGCTGCCCTTCATGTGTATTGTGTGCTCTGAGACAGTGAAACAAAACAAAGATCCACGACTCAAAGCCACCATTTTTTAAGGCTTACAATTGGGCTCACTGACATTTTTAGTTAAATATTCTCCCAGAGGGAGAAAGAGAATCTTGGATTTCTAACCCTGTTAAGCAACTGTATACTGCTTCATCTTATCACAAGATAATAATGTAAGGGAGAAATTCTAGTTTTATCGTTGACTAAGCACAACCTGGATTCTTAAAAAAACAAACAAAAAAGATGGGGACACAACAGAGAACAGAAAAGTCCCCTAAGAGTGTTGAAGGCTAAGGGAAGAAGACCAACACTGAAGGTGGCAGCAATGTTTCCCCACTATGACAATATGTTAGAACTCAAAATCACCTGAACTACTCTGATTTTCAAGTTATGGAGGCAAATACTGGGATTGAAAGGTATTCCAAATATGAAGCCTCATTTTTAAAAAGACCTTAGAAAACCCTTGCTTTCAGAATACTAAAAATACATATTTTATAACTTTTTTTTTGAGATGGAGTCTTGCTCTGTCACCCAGGCTGGAGTGCAGTGGCACGATCTCAGCTCACTGCATCACTGCAATCTCTGCCTCCTGGGTTCAAGCAATTCTTCTGCCTCAGCCTCCCAAGCAGCTGGGACTACAGGTGCGCCCCACCACGCCTGGCTAATTTTTGTATTTTTAAAGACAGGGTTTCACCACATTGGCCAGGCTGGTCTCAAACTCCTGACCTCGTGGTCTGCCTGCCTCGGCCTCCCAAAATGCTGGGATTACAGGTGTGAGCCACTGTGCCTGGCCATAACTTTTTTTTTTTTTTTGCTTAAGTTTTAGGCATTGGTTCTCAGAGCTGCAATACATGACAGTCCTATGACTTCTGCAATTTTTATATAAGCCACGTATGCTAAATAATAGAAAAAAACCCTCTCCCATAAACTGTGATACTAAATGAATGTTAATTTTTTAGAAATTGTAAGAACTATATGAAAGATAAATAAAAATAATTTAAAAAGGCTTTTGTCTTTGCTATGGATATAATTTCTCACTGCCGAAACAAGACAAAATCATGTAGGTTTTAGAAATACAACCAGAGGAACAAGACATTTCTACAGAGGCTTCAAATGGATGTTCAAGATGAACAGATATAGTCTGTAATCTCCAATGAGAAAGAATAATTATCTCCACATTCTTAACTGATAAGTACTCTTAACGCTAAAGCAAGATAAAAGTGGGAAAAAAAGCTTTCTCAAAAGCATCCCTACCCTCCCTGTTCTCTCTCCCTTCCACTACTTTGAGTTACACAGTATCCTGCAAATACATGTAAAGTGCCATTTGATTCTTTGTCACTGTACTGAACATGGTTATCTCTTAAAGATGTGAAGATTTTCTTTTTGTCTATCCTGCTTTGCTTTTGTTCTCTTCCTTTAGAGAGCGCTGAACTTTGTTGTGGCAAGTAGGAACTTGTGCATCACCTCGACATAAATTAACTGAGTAGCTCACGGGTGGGTGGATTTTTACAGGGGACATATTTGAAAATGAAGGTTGCAGCTACTTTTCATAGCTACAAAGAATTTATCATCTCATGGAAAAAAATTCTACTTCTATACTAATTTATCTATTCTGTAATTTATTCATTAATTCACTCATTCATTACCTACTATCTTTTTTGTTGTTGTTGTTCAAGGAACTATGCTGGACACATGATGATATATCTTATTTTCCTTCTCATCCTACCAAACCTGGAGATGGAACTCTTACAGCTTCTAGCTGACAACACAATCCTTGTATTATGAACTTAACTTTGCTCCCTAACTCTTTGATACACTTACTTTTCAGTATAACGTGTTTGTGGAATCTGTTTATTACCTAGCAGAATGTTTTCATTTTTGTTTACCTGCTTATTTCCATTACTTGCTGGTTTATTTTTAGTCTTGGTCCCTGCTATCTAGGTTTACTTGTGCTAAAAGATAGAATTTTTGGTAAGTATAAAATATCAAAAACTATAAATTTTATCCTTTTCTTAAGATTTTCTACTTTATATGTAGAATTCCTTTATAGACAAGTCATGCTTCAGACATTTTGAAAATGTGCTGTTTTGAAATTGAGTGGGTTTTTTCCCCCTTATTTTTAGAGAGTTTCTCAAATAAGAAGGTGCATTATTTTCCCACATAATTCCAAAGGGGGTTAAAATCCTGTATCTTTTAATACTTCACAGGCAGGAGGCATCAGAGTCATCATTTGTATTCCATGGACCAAAGTTCTTTCTTCAGGGATTTATTATTCCACTACAATTCAAGACTAGAAAAGTAAATACTAAATAAACTCTTTATGTACTAGTGTATAATATTGGTATGTAGCTCCGTATTTCAATACATTATACGTACAATCAGATCTCCTTACTCTTTTCCAAAAAAGAAAAAAACAAGTTCATTTTTAGACACATGGACAAATGTCTAAAAGGATGCAAAATAAATAATTTCATGTAAGGATATATTTCAGTTTATGCTGTCAATGAAAATAGTTTTTCTGAACTGAAACAAAATAAATTCACAGGTATTAAAAAATTTTTAAACTTAATATATCCTTGGGTTATTGATAAGGCCATTGTTATTTGAAAAAAAAAATCCAAGTAGCACATAATTATACATAAGCATAATCATATATGATAAGGATAACTTCTCATATCTAATCATCTAAATTATAAAATCAAAGATTTGTGCACTGACAAAGATAGTCACCAAAAGGATATATTGTAAAAGGTAAATGTAAACACTAAATACTCCTCAAGGTTAATACTTTAGAAAGCAAGATTTCAAAACTATTGTTTTAAAAATACTAAACGCTAATAATACAATACTTCCTTTCTTATCTAATTCCATAAAAAGCACCATTGACAAGTAATGGATCAGCTAATAAGCCTGATTACTACCTAGTTACTGTTTCGCTTTCTACTAGCTATTATGCTATAAGAACTAGTAGAATAACTTAACATTCAGCTTTTTTGTTTGTTTGTTTTTGAGAAGGGTCTTACTCTCTTGCTCAGGCTGGAGTGCAGTGGTGTGATCTTGGCTCACTGCAACCTCTGCCTCATGGGATTAGGTGATCCTCCCTCTTCAGCCTCCCAAGTACCTAGGACTACAGGCACATGCCACCACACCGAGCTAATTTTTTTATTTTTTTGTATAGATGGGGTTTTTCCATGTTTCTCAGGCTGGTCTGGAATTCCTGGGCTCAAGCAATTCACCCACCTCAGCCTCCTTAAAGTGTTGTGATCGGGATCACAGGCATGAGCCACTGTGCCTAGCCTCATTATTCAACTTCAAAACAGGAGTGTGAAATAACAGAAAAAAGCATTTGGCTCAAGATAAGGTGATTATGCTATATTCTTGGCTCTGCCACTCACTCACTGTTAACCCTGAAAACTCAATTTTTATTTGTAAAACAAGGGGTCTAGACTGAATTGTTTCTAAGGCCCTTTTTATCTCTGATTTGATGAGTGTGGTTGTGATAAAAAGGTCTGACCAAAGCTTCCCAGGAATAATATCTCTGCCCACACATACCACTGAAAACATCAGCCATGTCCCAGTTTCTCTTCCTTCTTACAATGGTGATGTAAACTATCACATGAGAAAATATCCACTGTATTCTACAGTAGCACCTTGAGAAGGTGTCTATATACAGACAACAATTAGGGTACTTGATGTGGATCTCCCTGTAACAGGAGAGAATTCTAGGTCTTAGAGTTAAAATACATTCTGTCCTTGTAGAACAAAGCAAAATAATTTTCTATAATGATTTCAGTGGAAATAAGTTGAGAGAAGGACTAGGCTTTAAAAATATAAAAAATTAAAAATAAAATTAAGACAGGGTTTTTGTATGTGAAATAAACAACAATGTAGAAAAAATAAAGTAACGTGACAAAAATCCTTTTAAAAAAATCCTTGCTCACATGGGTTGTGCTTTGATATCCTATTTCTTGTCTTTCAATAGTTTGGTTTGAGAAGTTGGCGTGAATAATCTAGCAGGCCTTAAATTATGGGTCCATAGCGGACAACTGGAGCAAGTACAGGGTGACTATAGTGGCAATGCTTTCAGGTATGCTTTCAGTCCCCACACAGGAGAGGTTGAATTTCCTATTCTTCCAGGAACTTACAGTTAAAATAAATACCCAAAACACGTCAGTTCATTTCTGACATTCTCAAATCAATGAAGATGGAGTCATAATATTCGCCTTCATTTTTACTAATTTGGTCTTGATCCAAAGGGCAGTTGGGTACAATTTATCTTTTATGTCCATGTTCATGATTTTTTAAAAGGCCGTATTTTCATTATGCTTCTTGAATTTTTTCCTCTATATAATGGAAGCACATTGAAATTAAATAAAACTAAGTATTTTTAATACTCTTACTGCACCTATACAGAAAACCTTCATCTATGGATATGATGGGCCACTGTGGGTGGTGCCCATTATAAACGGCAAGCATTTGGGGAGGGCCCAAACACTGTGCTCAATCAGGCAGGCGCCAATCAAACCAGTTGGATCATGAGAAAAAAGACACAACATGCAGTTTTTTGTTTTTGTTTTTGTTTTCTGAGACAGTGTCTCACTCTGTTGTCCAGGCTGGAGGGCAGTGGCGTGATCTCGGCTCACCACAAGCTCCGCCTCCTGGGTTCACACCATTCTCCTGCCTCAGGCTCCCAAGTAGCTGGGACTACAGGCGCCCGACACCTTGCCCGGCTAATTTTTTGTATTTTTAGTAGAGACAGGGTTTCACCATGTTAGCTAGGATGCTCTCGATCTCCTGACCTCATGATCTGCCCGCCTCGGCCTCCCAAAGTGCTGGGATTACAGGTGTGAGCCACCGCGCCCAGTCACAATATGCAGTTTTTGAGAAAAATCTTAGTGTCCCACACACTGCTGAGCCTACAGTCAATAAAACACTGATTGTTTTAATAACTTGAGTCCATTACCTATTACTCTTCAGCAAGGCAACAAAACAAATGAATATGGACAAACTGAAAAGCGGCACTAGCATGTCGCATCTCATTTCCTTTACATATTTTGAAAGAGTGTAATATTTATGAAGTGTCTGTATGCCAAGCATATGTTATCTTTTAAATAGTAGACAGTCAATAGATATTTGCTAACTGAATAAAAAGAAAAACACATAATTTATCACTTGGAATCTTCTTTTAACCTGACAATCAAAAACAAAACAATATAATCTACAACAAAGTTTTTTAGTTTCTGTTTTACCAGTAGATTAATAGAGTTTTTAAAAGAGGTTAAAAAGATACAGATAGCTATTATAGATAAAAGCTATTATTTACTTGTACTAAAATTGCTTGATTTTTCTGGAAATCTAAACATTTGTAAAAATAACTAGGTCATTTATTTCATTTAATGACTTATTTTCAATTTAATCAAAATTATTAGAGATTCATAAGGTTTTTAATAATTTTAGAACCAATGAATACCTTTACAATGACTACACTGTCTTCATTAAGAATGGAAAAAGAAAACATGCAACAGGAAAGAAGCATACCAGAATGCTTATCTCTTTTTTCTTTTTTTGAGATGGAATCTCGCTCTGTTACCCAGGCTGGAGTACAATGGCACGATCTTGGCTCACTGTAACCTCCCCGTCCTGGGTTCAAGCAATTCTCCTACCTCAGCCTCCCGAGTAGCTGGGATTACAGGCATGCACCACCACACCCAGCTAATCTTTGTATTTTTACTAGAGATGGGGTTTCACCATGTTGGCCAGGCTGGTCTCAAACTCCTGACCCCAGGTGATCCACCTGCCTGGGCCTCCCAAAGTGCTGGGATAACAGGTGTAAGCCACCCTGCCTGGCCTCTTTTTGGGGGGGATGAGTAGGGGACTCAATGTCTCACTCTGTCACCCAGGCTGGAGTATAGTGGCACAATCTTGGCTCACTGCAACCTCTACCTTCTGGGTTCAAGCTCAATTCTCACGCCTCAGCTTCCCAAGTAGCTGGGATTATAGGCACGTGCCATCATTACCGGCTAATTTTTGTGTTTTCAGTAGAGATGGGGTTTCACCATGTTGGCCAGGCTGGTCTCAAACTCCTGACCTTAGGTGATCCACCTGCCCTCGGCCTCCCAAAGTCCTGGGATTACAGGCATGAACCACTGTGCCAGGCCCAATAATGCTTATCTTGAGCACCTCTGAGTTTTAATATTTTCTGTATTTTCAAATTTTTCTTCAGTAAGTTATGTATTCCTTGAAGGATCAAAAAAGTTGTTTTTTTTTTTGTTTTTTTTTTTGTTTTTTTTTAAAAGATAGTGTGGGATGCTACCACATTAAATGGAGAGAGCAAAGCAAAACAAAACAAAAGGCAGCTATGAGTACTCTTTCTCTAGAACGTGGCTTTCTTTACTGAATGCCTCCAAAGATTTTTAGGCATGGGTGGGTGAAGGAACAGGGAATAGATATTATAGAACTAGACAATTAATAATCCTGTACCCTACTTAAAGAAAAAAGGCAGAGTCTAAGTAAATTTAGCTCTTGGACTCTTTGAGGCATCTTTATACATCACTTGAGGAAACAGTATCTAGATCTTAAAAAAAAAAATCACAGACACACTGTGGAGAGAAAATCTGGAAAGAATGAACCTTGGCTCCTCTTGTTACAGCTTAAATCTTCTCTAAATCTAACTTCAGAAGGTGGATCCAAGAATTTTTTGTTCTAGTTTTAAAGTAACAAAAGACTAAGTGTAAAAGTGGAATACGTTCCCTTTTAGAAATAGAAGGAAGAGAACAGAAATAGACTGTGAGGGTGTGATTATGATTCTTACAGAATTTTAATATCATGGGCATATTAAGCAAATGCATAAAATGTGTTTTAACACACCCACTATTACTGAACAATTCACATGTGTCTGAATCAGCCTAAATCTCTTCAGGAATTGAGGACTACAGAGTTTTATCTGTATCTGAAATCATCTTTGCCCACATAAACGATACTGACGTTCAGAGAGTTTCAATAAATTTTCATCCAAAACTAAGCGGATCAAAATGGTACTAATCCTATATGCATTTTCCAACCTGTCAGAGAAAAGCATGGCAGTTACGTACAAAAAAAACTGTTAGCAGTACCATGATAAAGAAGCTGATGTACAATGTCATCCCTGTATATAAAAACTGGTTCTAGTATTTCCTTGGCTTCTCAGGTACAATGTAACAGATGCTGTAGTAAGCCTGTTTGTGACTGATGGTTTTTCTAGATCTTTGAAAATTGTATGAGGGGTTGGGAATCGGGAGAATAATGAAAAATGATTACCATACTCCTGATAACACAGACTACATTAGAAGATTATGTAAGAGGCCGGGCACGGTAGCTCACACCTGTAATCCCAGCCGAGGTGGGTGGATCACGAGGTCATGAGTTTAAGATCAGCCTGGCCAAGATGGTAAAACCCTGTCTCCACTAAAAATACAAAAATTAGCCAGGTGCAGTGGCAGGTGCCTGTAATCCCAGCTACTCAGGAGGCTGAGGCAGGAGAATGGCTTGAACCCGGGCGGCAAGAGGTTGCAGTGAGCCAAGATCACACCACTGTATTCCAGCCTGGGCAACAAAGCGAGACTTTGTCTCCCAAAAAAAGAAAGATGATGTAAGAGGGGCGGGCGCAGTGGTTCACACCTATAATCCCAGCACTTTGAGAGGCCAAGGCGGAAGGATCACTTGAGGCCAGGAGTTCAAGACCAGCCTGGGCAACATAGCAACACCCTGTCTCTACAAAAAATAAAAAAATTAGCCGGGCATGGTGGCAGGATTCTTGGGCCTTACAGTTTGAGGCTTCAGTGAGCCATGATTGTGCCACTGCACTCTTACCTGGGTGACAGAGCAAGATCCTGTCAAAAAAAAAAAAAAAAAGATGATATAATGGATGGGCAGAGAACAACAGTCTGATATCAGGCACTTGGGACTTGGGTCCTGGTCCCAGCCTTGTCTCTCACTACCTCGGTGACTATAGTAAGTGACCTGACCTCAGGGTCTGGGCCTTCTCATCTGCAAAAATAGAGAGTGGTCCTAAGTGGCCCCTGAGTCTCTTTCTAATCCCCAAATTCTAATTTATCTCCTCTTAATGACTGATTAAAACAAAGGTCCAGATCTTTCACATTTTCTTTGAAGAATGAAAGTTTTGTGAAGAATTCCAATTCCTTCCTAGTCAAAAGAGTGTTCAAAAAGAGCTTGGAAGGTGACAACTTCCTTCTGGGGAGATTCCGACACTGAAAAGTAACCAGAGTCTCATGTCAGCCAAAAAGATTTGATCTATTAGAAAAATGGCATAGCTTAGACAAACTACAAAATAATTTGTGACTATGGAAAGAGAATAAGGTTGAAAGAGAAAAAGAATACTGTATTAAAGAAAATGTGTATATTTACTTCTTTCCAGTCTCAGTTCCGGACTAAGAAGTAATTCAAACACATTTTAAAAATATGATATAACAGAATCCTTAATTCTGCAGTAACATAAATTATATACTTCAAAGGCAAAAAGAGATATCCTTATGTGTCTCCTCTTAAGTCGATGAGAATGTTATATTGATGCATTGGAACAGTGTCGATGAATTCAGTATTCCATGAATTGAAACCAAAATCACACAAACCCTTGGGTCCTTCATCCTTGGGGGGGTGAAGGTTCCTGACTGGATCCCGGATACTGCAATCTGTCCCTGCCCAGGTGAAATCACAAATGCAGGTGGCTTCATTACTACACACCTGTGAAGAAAAAGGAACAGATACAGCATTTTCACTGTATTTTGTAGAATAATGGTGATAGATGTAAAAGAGACATGGGGGCAGGGAGGAAGCTTTAAAAGCTATTTGGAATTTCTTTTTAAAGTTTCCCATGGTTGTGATCACTAGATATGAAGTAATAATGCATAGATCATATTGTGTAACATTTTTTCCATTAATTAAAGAAAAAGATTAAAAGGAAGAAATTCTTCAATTATTTATTATTATTCTCAAATTAAATTGAATTATTCATGTTATTCTTAAACTGAATCATGATATTACTGAAGTATACAAATGTCTGATAAGATACTTTTTCCTACTTTGTTCAGAAGTAGCTGTTTCTAGGAACACACTTTAAAAACATATATACTTCATTCAATAAATTAATAGATAGTGGGCTCAAAAGCATTGCTGGAGATAAAAGGCCAGGAGACATAAATCACCAATGCCTTGTATGACCTCACTATCACCATGTCCAACACCAAACTCACTTGGCGGCACTTTCCCTGCCCAACAAGCATTCCCCCCGACCCCATCCCAGCACCCCTAGACCCTGGCAACCCTCTTTTCTCAGTCAGCCAAGCTGAGGACCCCAGAGGGATCTTTGTCTCCTTCCTCTTTCTCCAGGGACCCACCAGCATGCTGGAATGGAACTGTAATCTAGATGAAATAAATAACAATCAGCAAACTAGACACAGGAATGTTTAAACCCTTATCTCCCTGAGAAATACATTCAGGGACAGATTACTAGAGATGATAAAATCAAACAAGGAAGCTTTTTAATCTGAAATATTCTAATGCCATGATTGCGATTGACAAGGCTGAATGTGGCCTTTTCGTTGTTGTTGTTGTTATTGTTGTTGAGATGGAGTCTTGCTCTGTCGCCCAGGCTGGAGTGCAGTGGCTTGATCTCGGCTCACTGCAAGCTCCGCCTCCCGGGTTCAAGCGATTCTTCTGCCTCAGCCTCCCCAGTAGCTGGGACTCCAGGGGTCCACCACCACACCCAGCTATTTTTTGTATTTTTAGTAGAGATGGTGTTTCACCATGTTGGCTAGGAGAATGGCTGAAGTCCAGCCACTGTGACCATGCCAGACCATGAAGGTTCCAGCTGTCACATTGATACCTACTTACCCCATGGCCCGAACAGACTTTACCCTTGGAATCAAGTGGACAGCTGCTCATATTTAGGGCTTGAATTTGTAGGCACTTCCGATCTAAACACATCATAGACGGGCCACATGGTGTTCCATCTTCTACATAGCCCACATCCGTATCATCATCTAAAACTACATGAGCACCACTAAAACAAGAAAGATATCCATATAACCATTCGCACCACACTTAGAAATATAACATCAACACGAATGAGACTTGCTCTTCATGAAACTGAAGAGGCTGTCAGTGGATGTGGATTTCTCCTAACATTTTCTTACTCCTCTTCTTCTTCCCCTTTCCCTACCTTTCCTTAATAAAACAGCATGAAAAAGAAACTCATTATCATTATTAGAAAACACAGCAACAAGAAAAATGTCATTTGCACAAAGTATATTCTAAATCTTCACTTGTTTTCAAGACCCAACATTAAGACTAAAGGAGAAGTATCTGTATGAGAACAAAAGCAGCAAATATATTAGTAGCTCTCCAAGGCTTTCAGATGTAGCATAGTAAAAAAAAAAGCAGATGATGAACAAAAACAGCAAATAAAAAATATTTTGAAAAATATTATTCTTACTTCAGAAGATCTGACTATCCATAATTGAAAAAAATAAACAAACCAGTTATTTCCTATTGATATTTACAGACATGCCTAGCGTAATGATGGGGATAACATTCTAAGAAATGTGTCATTAGTCAATTTCGTCTTTGTGCAAATGTCATAGAATGAGCTTACACAAACCTGGATGGTATAGCCTACTATACACTGTCTAGTCTATACAATAGACTAGACAGATGGTCTAGTCTATTGCTGCTGCGCTAAACTCCTGTATAGTATGTTACTGTACTGCATACTGTGGACAATTATAAAACAATGGTAAGTACTTGCCTATCTAAACATATGTAAATATAGAAAAGGGGCAGTATGACTTTTCTATGTTTAGATATGTTTAGATAGGCAAGTACTTACCATTGTGTAAAAAATTTCAGTCAATGGCAGACCACATATATGACAGTGGTTTCATAAGATTATTTCATGTGTTTTAGTGCTTACTTCTAAAATTTCAAAGTTGGGAATAATTTGAATTTGAATGATAATGCTATAGTCACTAACAGAATATCTTGCTGAATATTTAACAAATATGCTAGTTTAGTATATACAACAATATAATTTAACAAGGCTATTTTATCTAAAGGCATGAAAACACACATTCAAATAAAGCTTGTATACGTCAAAGTAACTAGCTTTAGAGACTACAAATTTATTCCAGGAGGGCTCTCACTGTCTGAGACCCTGTTAGAATTGTCTTCAGAGCCATTTAAAAGCCAGGAAAGAAGTAACCATTTGACCGAGACAGCATTATCCAATTTAGTACCCAATCAATTTCCTAAAATTACTTTTGGATCATCCCAAATCTTGTATTATCTCACTTAAGGTGAAGATATGGTACTCTAAGGATACTAAAAGTTTGCAGACGCTGAAGGCAATTCTGTAGGGGGAAGGCCAAAAGTGTTTTAGCAACAACATTGAGTAAGAAACTAGTATCTTAGAATTATGACTACTTTGAAGGAAACAATACCTATTTGGAATATAATATGACTCCCTGGATAAACAAAAATAAGCCTCGTATCTACATGCCTTGTACTCACAGACAACTGGATATCAAATGTTTGCTTATAGGTTACCTACTATTTTAATAAATATTTTCTATATGTGATTAGGTATTTGTTAAGCCATCTTCCAAACCAGACATAAACTACATAAACTGTAGCTTAAATTCTTTTTCTTTTCAGTCATAAAAAAAAAACACACACACACAGTGTTCAAATAGTGACATACTCTAATGCTTAAAACTTTAATAATGGGTTAGAATGAACACCATAATTCTGCTCTTAAAATTATGATGACAAAGAAGGGTATATTACTACTAACTAGTATAACTTTGAGCAAATGTAAGCTGCAAGTCAATATACAACTTTGTTTTTTTTAAGTGACTGTCAACATGAAAGGTGATAATAAAATCTAAGTTAACTTTCCTCTTGTAAAAACTAGAAAAATCTTTGATTTCTCATTTTTTTGAAATTTGATTTTCTGAAATTTGTAATTCTCATGGCTTATGAGGTCTTCCAACATTTAATATGTTACCTGCAGTCAATCACCCGGCCTTGATGGTAGAAGGAAGTTGGAATGATCTCACCCTGAAGTTGACCAATACGTGGAGCTCGAGTAAGATTGGTACAGAGTAAGAATCCACAGAACACATCACTGAACATGTGTAAAGAAAGCAAACAGACCAGACAAGAGGAATCAAGCTTAAAAAATCCAAACGATTCGGTCCACATTTATTAAATTTTTAAAATATTCTCTTTCTTTCTAAACAAAAACATTTGATCATATATCATTGGTAGGTAATAACCCCCTCCTTCTTTGCTAAGAGGATCACAGTTTTGTTTGGAACAGCAAAGTGCCCAGCCCTGAAAGATGGATCATGACTGCTGTCTCATCTATTCTTGGTACTCCCATTCTCGACACCCACTTTCCTATCCATTCCCCCTTCTCCTCTTCTTAGAGTTAAAAGTGGCCCCTGGGCTGTGAAGACGTGAGTAAAAGCTGGCTAGGGAGTGACTGGGAGGATTTTGTTTTTGGGATAAAAGGTTAGAGACTGACAAGGAGAAGACCTCTTGCTCCTATCCCTACTTCCTAGCTTTGAATGTGTAGCTTTTGCATCCTCTTCACAATCATGAGTTCACAAAGCATAAGGACAAAAAGCCAACACGCTAAGGGTTGCAGGATGGAGGGGCAGAAATTATCTGGGTCTTTGGTGACCTTGTTAAATTCATGCACCATAAGGACCTCTACCTCCAGTCTGTTAAGTAAACAATGACTCCTAAAAAATGGGCAAAGAATTAAAGTGGCACGTCACAAAAAAAGGAAATCCATGTCCAATAAATGTACAAAAATGTGCTAAATTCCACTTGTAATCTGGGGAAATGCAAATTAAAACCATGCTAATATATCAGGTCACACCCACCAGAACAGATAAAAGCAAAAAGTCTGATAATACCAAGTGTTGGTGAAATATGGCATAACAAAATTCTTGTATACATAATACTGATGGTAGAATTTACTAGTTCAGCCATTTTAGAAAACAGTCTGACATCATTTGGTAACACTGATAACATCCCCTATGACTTAGCAAATTTTCTACTTATGTACAGGCCTTACAGAAAGAGGTACAAATGTGCACTAGGTTACATATACAAGAATATTCATAGCAGCATGATGCCTAATAGCCAAAAAATGAAAACAATCTAAATGGTCATCAACACAGAATGGAGAACTAAAGTATAGTATATCCATTTATTTGTACATTTATAAAAGTGAAATAAATAAATAATAAAAATGAACAACAGACAGCTATACACACCACAGAAAACTCTTAAAATGCTGGACTTGAGAAACTGATAAACAAAATACAAAATAACACATGAAGCATTAGGGATGAAAACTTAGGCAGTAAAACTCTAAAGAAAAGTCAGGATGAAGGTATCTGCACTATTTCTGGGATGATGCTGCAATGTTCTATTTCTTGACCCACGTAGGAGTGACATGGGAGTTCACTTCATAATTATTTGGTAAAATGTATATTTATGTGTTGTTTATTTTTATGTTTATACATTTAACAATTTTTTAAAAACAAAGATGAGGTCTCACTATGTTGTCCAGACTGGTCTTGAACTCCTGGACTCAAGCGATCTACTCGCCTCGGCTACCCTAAGTGCTGGGATTACAAGCAGGAGCCATCGTGTCTGGCCATATATTTCACAATTTTTTCAAGTTTCAAACACATTAATTTCCCTTACTTTATTGGGGATTGGGTATTCTATTACCAGATACTAAAAAGCTATCTTTTACAATAATCTAATCCAATGCCTCTCAAACTTTTTGAGGTCATGAAACAGAGAGAGATAATCAGATTCTCTAGGACATGGAGTGAATGAATAAAGCTAATCAAATTCAAGGTGTCCAATCCCATGGATTTTGACTACTTCAGGCTCCCCTTGCTCCTATTCCCTGACACCTCAAGGACTGAGGATCAACATCTTGGAACATCTGTGCTTCACTCATGAGACATCAGATAAGAAGCTCTGTTCTCTATTATTTTGGTTTAATTTTTTAAAAATTATAGTCAAAGATTTGTTGCCTACTATGGCCTCATTCATCATCAAAGACTACATGGAATTGCAAAGTTTCGTAAAATATAACAGAGATCATTAACTGAGAATAAAGCTTCCTTAAATTCTTGCTCTGCTTCAAAATTAGGAGAATTTTCATTGCTTTAGAAGGGATGATTTCATTGTTCCACAGTAATTGAATTAACCTTAATAACCTAATTAATGAGAATTCTAACTTTCCTCAACTAATCAAAGAAATATCAGGCTGGGCATGGTGGCTCAAGCCTGTAATCCCAGCACTGAGAGGCTGAGGAGGGTGGATCACTTGAGGTCAGGAGTTTGAGACCAGCCTGGCCAACATGGTGAAACCCCACCTCTACTAAAAATACAAAAAGTAGCCGGGCGTGGTGGCAGGTGCCTGTAATCCCAGCTACTAAGGAGGCTGAGGCATGAGAATCATTTGAACCCAGGAGGAGGAGGTTGCAGTGAGCTGAGATCATGCCATTGCACTCCAGCCTGGGCGATAGAGCAAGACTCAGTCTCAATTAAAAAAAAAAAAAAAGAAAGACAGAAAGAAATATCAATGTGCTCTGAAAGTATCTCATTTCCTGAGTAAAGATGCCTTTAATATGTACTAACTAGATGCTTTTTGGAAAGGAAAAAAAATCTCTGGTGTAAATATTAGATATCTGAATAAATCAAATGTTACTACACTTGTGAAATGATAAAAAAATAGTAAGATTTCACTTTCGTCGCAAAAATATATATGGTCTACATAGTTTGCTTTTAAACTACATGTATACTACTACGTTCATAGGCCATATATTCTAGTAAAAGTAGAAAATTAAAAGCTAGTATTAATTTGTAATGCTCTGGCAAAGTATCTCGTCAGAACAAAAATGAAGTAAAATATGGCACCTGAGAAATTTTCTGAATTCTGTGGAAATGGCATGACTCTGTAGCATAGTAACAGTTTAATCTATAGCCATTTGCCTCTAGATATAATAATATCTATTACAAACAAATACTTTAAATTTTGGAATAGGTGAACACTTAGAAAAAAATCATTAGCATTTATTTTGTGCTCATTTTGCATTTGCATAATAAGGGGTTCCAAGTCCAGTGATGATGCCCTCAGAGCTGACCACTCACTGTTTGCTGCACTGAATCCACCGGTCTCCATCCTTCCCGCAGTTTCCCTTCTCAGTGCCTTCTGTATTCAGTTTTTCATAGCAGAACTTGTCAGACCCTGCAGCCTCTTTTGGAGATAGGCAAGAGAAGAAAATTAATTTTCATTTTCTTTGTTATCCATAACCAGTAATGTGCCAGTAAGTGTTTAACACCTGATTCTCCAGAACAAGGAAAAAGAACATCCTGATTTGTAGCATTTGCAAGTTTCCATGGCATAAATTCCCCATGGCTGATTTCACACTCAATGTGATGTCCATGGGCTTGCAAAATTCCTAAAAATTTAACAATTGACTCTTGCAAGCTAATACGAAAAAGTTCCAACACAACACTGGTTTTAGCCTGAGACACAAATTTCTCTCCAATGCTTGTTGGTGAGTTTGAGGATGGAAGGTGCGAATGACTATCAGCAGGAATTGGTGAAGTGACACACAGGCAACTAACATTCTTAATCTTGTTTTATATCAATATTAGGAAATTAATTACAAAGTTGTAGCCCATTGAGGTTTTATGTTGGCACCTGAGTTTTGATAATTAAAACTTTCAAAATACAAATGTCTCCATTATCTTTTCTCTGTCAAAACTAAAGCACTGAATGTAAATCAGTCAAAGAAATGATATTTGCCAAACTCTAAAATCACTCGTGCCGGAGCCCTGTTCTCCTTTTGTGTGCTTTCTTTTCCTTTGGGGTGAACCCAGCCTTGGCTAGAAAGGCAGACTCATTTCTCATTCTTCCCCCCGTCTGGCCCTCATGAACTGATATTATTAGAGAGGCAATGTAAATGTCAGGAAGAGGATATGCGCATGAACTTTTAGGGAATGTACTAAGAATCATAGCCATGTACCTGTCTGCATCTCAGGAAGTACATGCATCTCTTCACTTTGAAGTGAGACAGTAAATGACAAAATTTAAAAAATAAATCTGGGCCGGGCGCGGTGGCTCAAGCCTGTAATCCCAGCACTTTGGGAGGCCGAGACGGGCGGATCACAAGGTCAGGAGATCGAGACCAGCCTGGCTAAATATGGTGAAACCCTGTCTCTACTAAAAAATACAAAAAACTAGCCGGGTGAGGTGGCGGGCGCCTGTAGTCCCAGCTACTCGGGAGGCTAAGGCAGGAGAATGGCGTAGACCCGGGAGGCGGAGCTTGCAGTGAGCTGAGATGCGGCCACTGCACTCCAGCCTGGGCGACAGAGCGAGACTCCGTCTCAAAAAAAAAAAAAAAAAAAAAAAAATAAATAAATAAATAAATAAATAAAAAATAAGTCTGGTATTTTCCCAGGGTAAAAACCAGAAAGCTAACTTGTGTGTGTTAATGGAAAAAAGGGGGTCAAATGTTAAAACCAAGGTACAAAATAAATCACACCAGTGGCTGGATAATCACACTGTACTCAACCCAATCTTTGCAAATGAATGCAACACCCCCTTCTCTGAGAGCCACAGCCACTAAATGGCACTGCTCACTTCTGACAAGTGGCCAACTTAAGCAGTTGTTTTCTATAGTTTTTGTGACTAAGATTCACAGTTCTCTTTATTCTCATCCTTTCTAGATTTTTTTTTAAAACATCACTCCAAACTGTGCATCTCAGCAAGACTGGCAGAGAAGAACACTATAAGAGAAAATGGTATGTGTAACCACCAAGCAAGGAGATGCGACCTACTTGTTCCCCAGATGTACTGACACTGGTTGTCTCTGGTCTTGCACTCGCCATTGTAGCAGCGGCCCTGGGGACAGGAACACACATGTGAGGCACACACAGTCAGTTTGTTTTCCCCAACATTTTTACTACAATGTCTCCTTCTGGTTCACTTGGATAAAGTTTTTTCATTTCATACTCTAATATTTTTATAGTGACCAATAAGAATCACAAACATCTTCAGAATAACAGTTAAAAATTTAAAACTCTAAACAGAACTCATTGTACAGCTCTCTAAATGTAAACTAAACATCTAAAATTTGAAATTTTACAGTAAACAAAAACTGGTATATTTCTGTGAGAGAACCAAAATGATTTTTAGGTTCTTTTGTGTATGGATGGTTAGAAAACATCAAATCTGCATTTGACATCATGATACTTACCTGTAGGTTATAATATGGCTTCAGGGAACAAAAAAACTCATGACAGATTGTCATATTTTCTTTCCCACACCAGGCAGGTTGAAATTACTGAAAAATGGTCACAACTCAATAAATGAGACTCCCAGTTCTTCAGCCATTACATTCTTTTTTTTTTTTTTTCTCTCTTAATCTGGGCAATTTGTCACCAGAGGTAAATATATTTAATATTTGGCATCACATGAAGCAACTCTAAATTAGAATCCCACTATAATCATTTACTTGAGTAAAATTCCCTTCGAAGTTATATTAATATTGATCAAAAAAGGAAAAAAACTTTCCAACGAATCCTTTTAAAATTACACTTAAAATTTATAGCCCAGCATACCTGATTTTGATTGCATGCATATCCGTCTTGCTTATGAAGATTTGGTGGGCACTGCAAAATATTATCTTTTTAGTTAATATTCAGCATGCTAGGTACCTTCAGATAATGTGTATACTATATATAATGCAAGCATGGTGGATATACATAACTAGAAACATTGAGAAAAACACATGCAACTCCTTAGATTATTAATCCCATTATTTATGCTATTATTGGTAAAATAAGTAAATAAGGGCCACATAGTGCATACATTTTAAGTTTCTTCTGTTTATGGTGAGGTAGACCAGAATAACAAGTCACATTCACTTGCCTACAGAGTTAAAAGTAGAAGAGATTAAAATGGACAATGAAGGAAATGAATCAGCTTGGTACATAGGAAGGCACACATTCAAGAAACTAATTTACAAGAACTTGCTCAGCTCTCTGAAAATGTCAAATCTGCATTTGACATCATGACATTTTACCTACAGGCTACTTTAGTGAAACAGAAGAAATACTTTGCCTTTCAACGCAAAGTAAGTGCTATATCTCCATTATATTAATAGTTCTGACCTCTTCAAACTACAGACATGTTACTAGAACAGTCTGTGATGTGATGGTTATTTCTTTTTATAGGTCTATGTATCAAATCATTTTTAAAAGAAATACTTCATTTCCCCCCAAAGTTACTCTCTGTACATTTTATTGACCACATTTAAGAGAATGTAAAAAGGTCTGCTACAGTGTTTAAAACAAATACAAAAAGAAAAAAATATGCAGGCATGGCAAATAAATAAGAAACAGCAGTATGCACCGAGGTCCTCCCTCAGTCTTCACCTTCTCAGTAAACGATGTTCCATCCTTCCAATTGTTCAAGCCAAAGGCCATAGTCATCTTCTATTCCTCTCCTCTCTCACTCTCCCTCCATCTAGTCTGTCCATAAATCCTGCTAGTTCTATCTTCAAAATATAATTCCAATCTGACCCCTTTTCTCCACCCCTACTGCTCATACCCTGTCCAAGGCACCACCATCTCTCACCTGGATTACTGTAATAGCCTTCCACCTGAGTCCCTTGCTTCTACCCTAGTCACCTTAGAGTTTACATTGCTATCAGAGTGATCTCTTTAAAAAGGTAAATACCAAATCACATCGATCTTCTGTTTCCCAACTTACTCAACAACCTTACAAGCTCAACATGATTTCCTCCTACACTCTCTCATCCTGTCATCTCTGTGACATCATTTTCTGCTCACTCATGGCTGATGTGACTCCATGTGGACACGCCAGGCGTGCTGCCACCCACAGCCTTTGCCTTTGCTTTCCCGTTGTCACTCCAGATTTCTGCATGGCTCATTCCCTCACCTTTGTTAGAGCTTTGCTCAAATATCATCATCCCAAAGAGGCCTTCGTAGAACCCATGCTCTTCAAAGCTGCAGCCCCTCCAATGCTGGCACTCTCTGGGGCTGTGCCAATTTAGGATAAGGGCTTTAAGGGCTTCTTTTTTTATTATTATTAGAGAAGTCTACAAGTTTTTTTCTTTGTTTTTTTTTTTTTTTTTTTTCTTCTCCAAAGCACTTATCACCAACTGACAATTCATGTTTTACTTACTTGTTTGTTCACTGTTGCCCCATCATAATATGAGCTCTATGCAGGCAGGATTCTATGTTCTGTTTCCTACTGCTGCCCTATTATCTACACCACCACCAGGCATGTGGCAGGTGTGCAAGTACTGTGAACTGCCAGAGAACATAAACGCATGGCCCAATAACCAGATACGACTATGTAATTCTATGCTGCACATATTGAGCCATTTATCAAGTTCACCACAGAAAGATAACAGAACTGATTTAGCGTTCTTAAGAAGCAGTAATTTCCTAACAAACATTCCAAGGCAAATGTTTTGGTTCTACACCTTTCTAAAGAATAACTGACTCTCATACAAGTTTCATTCGCCACAGCTTTTCAATCTGGTGAGTATTCAAGGGATCAGCACTAAAAAGCAGAAATATACAACTAACAAAAGCAGAAATCCCTGTGGTTTCTTTCATCCATCCAGAGTCACTCAGAATGCAATCACTATCTCATTAATCAACTCTCATTAATTATTCACTCACTCTAAAACTAATGCAACCAGTGATACGGATCATGGTGGACAGGAGGCAGGACTAGATTGCAGCTCTGGACAGAGCAGCATGCGGAGGCCTGCAGTGCGAACTTTAGCTCCAGATCGACTGCAAGAACAAACCAGCAATCCCAAGAGGACCTACAGACCCTCTGAAGGAAGCAGACTGCTCCTGCAGGACCCAGGAGACACCCAAATACTGTGAGTGCCCCAACTGCGGAAGGGGGAACACACATCCCCACTGGAGAAGCTGAAGGTCTGTTTGCAGGAGAAGTTTCTGACTTTACCTAGAGCTGAGTCAAATTAGAGAGCCGAGCCAAATACAGAGGTAGAGGAAGCAGCAGAAAGGCTCGGGAGTTCACTAGGTCCCTGAGCAGCCCATTCTTGCCAGACACCACAGGGATCCATCGGGAGGGTGGCCAGAGGAGCAGGAGTAAAACTCCACAGGGAGCAGGAATTCTCTAGCTGAACTTTGTAACAATTTGAACTGGGCGAGAAGCCTCCTGGCCATCACTCCGGGGAGGGCACCAATTGGGTGTGCAGACCTCACAGGCCGGGGGAGAACTAAAGCCCTTTTTTCTTGAAGCTGGGACCATCGGGTGGGGGCAGAACTAGGTGTGTCTGAGCTCAGACTTTCCCTGGGCGGGTCTTGCTGTGGTTGCTGTGGGGGATGGGGGTGAGATTCCCAGATCCCTACCTAGGAGGATTATGGCTGCCTCTGCTGAGTCATGCAGGTTGTCAGGAAAGTGGGGGAAAGCCAGCAGTCACAGGCCTCACGCAGCTCCCACACAAACTGAAGAGGTGATTATAGTGGAAGACAAAGGGTATACAATCTTGGGAGTTTTAGGGCCCTGCCCACCGCCAATCCCTCTCCACACTACTACAGCTGATGCTTTCTGGAAAGTGTGACCTTGTGGCAGGAGGCCAACAAGCACAAAAATAGATCATTAGACCACCAAAGCTAAGGACCCTCATGGAGTCCATTGCACCCTCTGCCACCTCCATTGGAACAGGCGCTGGTATCCACAGCTGAGAGACTCGTAGATGGTTTACATCACAGAACTCTGTGCAGACAACCCCTAGTACCAGCCAGGAGCTGCGTAGACTCACTGGGTGGCTAGACCCAGAAGAGAGAGAACAATCACTGCGATTCAGCTCACAGGAAGCCATATCCATAGGAAAGGAGGGGACAGTACTATGTCAAGGGAACACCCGTGGGACAAAAGAATCTGAACAACAGCCTTCACCCCTAGACCTTCCCTCTGACAGAGCCTACCCAAATGAGAAGGAACCAAAAAAACAACTCTGGTAATATGACAAAAACAAGGCTCTTCAATACCCCCCCAAAAAATCATACTAGTTCACCAGCAAGGGATCCAAACCAAGAAGAAATCCCTGATTTACCTGAAAAAGAATTTCAGGAGGTTAGTTATTAAGCTAATCAGGGAGAGACCAGAGAAAGGCAAAGCCCAAAGCAAGGAAATCCAAACAATGATACAAGAAGTTAAGCGAGAAATATTCATGGAAATAGTAGCTTAAAGAAAAAACAATAAAAAATTCAGGAAACTTTGGACACATTTATAGAAATGTGAAATGCTCTGGAAAGTCTCAGCAATAGAAATGAACAAGTAGAAGAAAGAAATTCAGAGTTTGAAGACAAAGTCTTTGAATTAACCCAGTCCAACAAAGAAAAAGAAAAAAGAATAAGAAAATATGAACAAAGCCTCCAAGAAGTCTGGGATTATGTTAAACAACCAAACCAAAGAATAATTGGTATACCTGAGGAAGAAGAGAATTCTAAAAGCTTGGAAAACATATTCGAGGGAATAATCAAGGAAAACTTCCCTGGCCTTGTGAGAGACCTAGACATGCAAATACAAGAAGCACAAAGAACACCTGAGAAATTCATCGCAAAAAGATCACCACCTAGGCACATTGTCATCAGGTTATCCGGAGTAAAGACAAAGGAAAGAATCTTACGAGCTGTGAGACAGAAGCACCAGGTAAACTATAAAGGAAAACCTATCATATTAACAGCAGATTTCTCAGCAGAAACTCTACAAGCTAAAAGGGATTGGGGACCTATCTTCAGCCTCCTCAAACAAAACAGTTATCAGCCAAGAATTTTGTATCCAGCGAAACTAAGCATCATATATGAAAGAAAGATACAATCGTTCTCAGACAAACAAATGCTGAGATTATTTTCCATTACCAAACCACCACTACAAGAACTGCTAAAAGGAGCTCTAAATCTTGAAACAAATCCTGGAAAAACATCAAAACAGAACCTCTTTAAAGCATAAATCACACAGGATCTATAAAACAAAAATACAAGTTAAAGCAAAAACAAAAAACAAAACCAAAGCACACAGACAATACAGAGCATGATGAAAGTAATGGTACCTCACATTTCAATACTAACATTGAATGTAATGGCCTAAATGTTCCACTTAAAAGATACAGAAGCACAGAATGGATAAGAACTCACCAACCATCTGCTCCTTCAGGAGGAGACTCACCTGACACATAAACACTCACATAAACTTAATGTAAAGGGGTAGAAAAGGCATTCCATGCAAATGGACACCAAAAGCAAGCAGGAGTAGCTATTCTTATATTAGACAAAACAAACTTTAAAGCAACAGTGGTTAAAAGAGACAAAGAGGGACAGTATATAATGGTAAAAGGCCTTGTCCAACAGGAAAATGTCACAATCCTAAACGTATATGCACCTAACACTGGAGCGTCCACATTTATAAAACAATTACTAATAGACCTAAGAAATGTTGGCCAGGCATTGTGGCTCATGCCTGTAATCCCAGCACTTTGGGAGGCCGAGGCGGGTGGATCACCTGAGGTCAGGAGTTCGAGACCAGCCTGACCAACACAGTGAAACTCTGTCTCTACGAAAAATACAAAAATTAGCCTGGCATGGTGGCACCTGCCTGTAATCCCAGCTACTTGGGAGGCTGAGGCAGGAGAATCACTTGAACCTGGGAGGCGGAGGTTGCAGTGAGCTGAGATCATGCCATTGCACTCCAGCCTGGGCAACAAGAAGGAAACTCTGTCTCAAAAAAAAAAAAAAAAAAAAAAAATGAAACAAAGAAAGAAATAAGAAATGACATAGACAGCAACACAATAATAGTGGGGGACTTCAATACTCCACTGACAGCACTAGACAGGTCATCAAGACAGAAAGTCAACAAAGAAACAATGGATTTAAACTATTACTTGGAACAAATGGACTTAACAGATGTATACAGAACATTTCATCCAACAACTGCAGAATACACATTCTATTCAACAGTGCATGGAACTTTCTCCAAGATAGACCACGAGACAGGCCATAAAACAAGCCTCAATAAATTTAAGAAAACTGAAATTACATCAAGCACTCTTTCAGATCACAATGGAATAAAACTGGAAATCGACTCCAAAATGAACCTTCAAAACCATGCAAATACCTTCAAAAAGGAAACTTCAAAACCATGCAAAGGAGATTAAATAACCTGCTCCCAAATGAGCATTGGATCAAAAACAAAACCAAGATGGAAATTAAAACATTCTTCGAACTAAATGACAATGATGCCACAACCTATCAAAACCTCTGGGATACAGCAAATACAGGAAAGTTCATTGCTCTAAATGCCTACGTCAAAAAGTCTGAGAGAGTACAGACAGACAATCTAAGGTCATACCTCAAGGAACTAGACAAACAAGAACAAACCAAACCCAAACCCAGCAGAATAAAGAAAACAGCCAAGATCAGTGAAGAACTAAATGAAATTGAAACAACAACAACAAAATGCCTAAGATAAATGAAACAAAAAGCTGGTTCTTTGAAAAGATAAATAAAATTGATAAGACCATTGGCAAGATTAACCAAGAAAAGAAGAGAGAAAATCCAAAAAAAACCTCACTAAGAAATAAAACAGGAGATATTACAACTGATACCACTGAAATACAAAAGATCATTAAAGCTACTATGAACACCTTTACACATATACACTAGAAAACCTAGAAGGAATGGATAAATTCCTGGAACAATAAAACCCTCCTAGCTTAAATCAGGAAGAATTAGATACCCTGAACAGACCAGTAACAAGCAGTGAGATTGAAATGATAATTCAAAAATTACCAACCAAAAAAGGTCTAGGACCAGATGGATTCACAGCAGAATTCTACCAGACATTCAAAGAATAATTGGTACCAACCTTTTGACACTATTCCACAAGACAGAGAAAGAAGGAATCCTCCCTAATTCATTCTATGAAGCCAGCATCAACCTAATACCAAAACCAGGAAAAGGACATAAACAAAAAAGAGAACTACACACCGATATCCTTGATGAACACAGATGCTAAAATCCTTAGCAAAATACTAGCTAACTGAATCCAACAACATATCAAAAAGATAATCCACCATGATCAAGTGGGTTTCATACCAGGGATGCAGGAATGGATTAACATAAACAAGTCAATAAATGCAATACACCACATAAACAGAATTTAAAACAAAAATCACATGATCATCTCAATAGGTGCAGAAAAAGTATTTTGACAAAATCCAGCATCCCTTTATGATTAAAACTCTCAGCAAAATCAGCATACAAGGGATATACCTCAATGTAATAAAAGCTATCTATGACAAACCCACAGTCAACATAATACTGAATGAGGAAAAGCTGAAAGCATTCCCTCTGAAAACTGGAACAAAACAAGGATGCCCACTCTCACCACTCCTCTTCAACATAGTACTGGAAGTCCTAGCCAGAGCAATCAGACAAGAGAAAGAAAGAAAGGGCCTCCAAGTTGGTAAAGAGGAAGTCAGACTGTCACTGTTTGCTGATGATATGATTGTTTACCTTGAAAACCCTAAGGACTCCTCTAGAAAGCTCCAAGAACTGATAAAAGGAATTCAGCAAAGTTTCCAGATACAAGATTAATGTACACAAATCAGTAGCTCTTCTATACAACAACAGCGATCAAGCAGAGAATCAAATCAAGAACTCAACCCCTTTTACAATAGCTGCAAAAAAAACAAAAACAAAAACAAAAAAAAACTTAGGAATATACCCAACAAAGGGTCAAAAAACCTCTACACTAAAACACTGCTGAAAGAAATCATGGATGACACAAACAAATGGAAACACATCCCATGCTCATGGATGGGTAGAATCAATATTTGAAGATAAGCATAATGCCAAAAGCAATCTACAAATTCAACACAATCCCCATCAGAATACCACCATCATTCTTCACAGAATTAGCAAAAACAATTCTAATATTAATATAGAACCAAAAAGAGCCCACAAAGCCAAAGCAAGACTAAGCAAAAAGAACAAATCTGGAAGCATCACATTACCTGATTTCAAATTATAAGGCCACAGTCACCAAAACAGCGTGGCGCTGGTATAAAAATAGGCGTACAGACCAATGGCATATAGAACCCAGAAATAAATCCAAATACTTACAGCCAACTGACCTTTGACAAAGCAAACAAAACATAAAGTGGGGGAAAGGACACCCTTTTCAATAAATGGTGCCGGAATAAATGGCTAGCGGCATGTAGGAGAATGAAACTGGATCCTCATCTCTCACCTTACAGAAAAATCAACTCAAGATGGATTAAGGACTTAAACCTAAGACGGGAAACTATAAAGGTTCTAGAAGAAAACACTGAAAAACCTTTCCAGACATTGGCTTATTGCCAGGATTTCATGACCAAGAACCCAAAAGCAAATGCAAAAAAAACAACAATAAACAGCTGGGACCTAATTAAACTAAAGAGCTTTTGCATGGCAAAAGGAAAAGTCAGCAGAATAAACAGACAACCCAAAGAGTGGGAGAAAACCTGCACAATCTATACATCTGACAAAGAAATAATATACAGAATCTACAATGAACTCAAATCAATAAGAAAAAAAAATCCCATCAAAAAGTGGGCTAAGGACATGAATAGACAATTCTCAAAAGAAGACACACAAATGGCCAACAAACATATGAAAAGATGCTCAACATCACTAATGGTCAGGGAAATGCAAATCAAAACCACAATGCAATACCACCTTACTCTTGCAGGAATGGCCATAATAAAAAAACAAAACAAAACAGTAGACGTTGGTGTGGATGCGGTGAACAGGGAACACTTCTACACTGCTGGTGGGAATGTAAACAAGTACCACCATTATGGAAAACAGTGTGGAGATTCCCTAAAGAGCTAAAAGTAGATCTATCATTTGATCCATCAATCCCACTACTGGGTATCTACCCAGAGGAAAAGACTTCGTTATTCAAAAAAGATACTTGTGCACGCATGTTTATAGCAGCACAATTCGCAACTGCAAAACCGTGGAACCAACTCAAATGACCATCAACTAACCCAAACGCCCATCAATCAACGAGTGGATAAAGAAACTGTAGCGTGTGTGTGTGTATATACACACATATATATATGATGGAATACTACATAGTCGTAAAAAGGAATGGATTCACAGCATTTGCAGTGACCTGGCTGAGAATGGAGACTATTAATTCTAAGAGGTATCATTCAGGAATGGAAAACCAAGCATCATATGTTCTCACGGATATGTGGGAGCTAAGTAATAATGCAAAGACATAATAATGATACAACAGACTTTGGGGACTTAGGGGGAAGCGGGGAGAGGGGCAAGGGATAAAAGACTACAAATATGGTGCAGTGTATACTGCTCAGGTGATGAATGCACCAAAATCTCATAAATCACTACGAAAGAACTTACTCATGTAACCAAATACCACCTGCACCCCAATAACTTATGGAAAAATAAACAAATTGTAATGTTAAAAAATAAATAAAACTAACACAACCTCAGTCAACAGTAATGCAAAAGCAATATTGCTATTAGAATAAGCACATCAGGATCTAAAATTAATTTGTCAGATTTTACTTTTGTGATGTTTCAGTTAGAAAAAACCTTGTACAATTCTTCACTAATGAAAAAAAATGCCCTTATTCTAAATTGGCACAGCCACATGTCAGATTTCTAATCTATTTGGTTTTAGTTTAGGCTAATAAAAGACAGTTGCTTATCACAGGAATGTTTAACCAGAGAAATTAGGGAACGTTCTACGTTCTCTGCGCACATTTAAAACAGGAGAACCATAAATCTGTGCACTTTATTCTGCTTATGAGCAGAGCATTGGATTCAGTCTCTAAATGTCATTCTAGAACCTTCCTTGTACATTATGCTATACAGGATGGTTCACTCGAGGCAGACAGGCTTCAATAGTGCAATAGCATTTAGAAGTGTTTACTTTAAATTATGTTATACTACCCACCCAGATGACATATTTCATAGCACTAACAAAAAATATTTCTCCTATCTTTCAAATATCTGTATTACATCTACCAGTATTGTTTGTCAAGGATTTCTCTTAAGTATTGTTTATTCTATTATAAATTGTAAGTTTAATAAGTAGCTCTGAGGCAATATAAAAATGCTAATATAAAAATTAAGATAAATACATTATGAGGTAAAAGAGATAAAGTCATAATGTTGCCTGTAAATACTGATTCTCAGAGTTGCAGAGATTCCATTTTCTTAATTATTAGTGGTATTAATTAAAATCAAGGCTCATTATTTCTTAAGGAGAAAAAGAAGATTTTTGGGGGGTTTTAAGTCCCTCTACCTCTATTTTAGGTTCATCCTGATCATGCTAGAAAAATATTAGCAAAAATATTCTATTTTAATGTGCTACTGTGAAATTAATTTAACAGTGTAATTTTCAGCTTAGACACATGCTATAAAAAGAAAAAAATGTTTTACTTAGACAATAGACTATTAGGTTAAACAAAGAGTTCTCATCATAAAAGTCTTATTTCTAGTAAATTCTATGGCACTTAAAGAGTTAAAAATTGAAATGAAAAAACTATACTACTTTTTTTTTTTTTTGAGATGGAGTCTCGCTCTGTCGCTCAGGCTGGAGTGCAGTGGCGGGATCTCGGCTCACTGCAAGCTCCGCCTCCCGGGTTCCCGCCATTCTCCTGCCTCAGCCTCCCGAGTAGCTGGGACCACAGGCGCCCGTTACCACGCCCGGCTAGTTTTTTGTAGTTTTTAGTAGAGACGGGGTTTCACCGTGTTAGCCAGGATGGTCTCGATCTCCTGACCTCGTGATCCGCCCATCTCGGCCTCCCAAAGTGCTGGGATTACAGGTTTGAGCCACCGCGCCCGGCCAAAAAAAAGGGCTCACTACACAGAACTAAAACCATATATGGTAAATATAAAAATAGTAATATTCTACAAAGCTAAAAATATAACTCAGTGAAACAGTGTATCGGGATTGTCAATACACTTGTCATTAAACACAGAACCTACAATTCTCATACTTTGTATTACAGAAAATTGCAAAAAAACCTATTTAATGAAACGTAAGAAACAGATATGCATAAAAATAATGAAAACATGGCCTGAACATATTTCACGGTACAATCTATTTAACAGCATCCATTTGAATTGAGCTTCAAATAATATATATCAACACCTTTACAAAAATGTTAATTAGAACCCTTCTTTCCCTCTCCTCATTTTTCCTTCTGATTAAGGAACTTAGTGTAACCCCAGCTCCCCTCCTCTTTACTCACTTCCATCATTGGGAGGTGGAGTGATTGACATTGTCCTTCTGGACCCAATTTTGTCAGTAACCTGTTGCTACAGCCTGAACCGGGATCTTAAAGATAACTTTTTAGCCCTCAGATTAAGCTACAGCCTTCAACTTGGCCATTTTCAATAATAAAAGTGATATTTTGACTGCCAAGTGTACTCTATTGGGAGCCTCTTGGAAAGCACAATGCCTAGCAACAGGTAACTCCCACTTTTAGGAACTTGTCCTGAGGAGCTAACCCTGAACAAGAAACACTCTTGTAAAAATGCACAAAAATGTTCACTTCTATACTACTAATAATAAACTGCCAAAATCTAGATACCCACACTGGGTATAAATCAACTGATAAATCCACACGACAGACTCTCATACAATCGTGAAAAGAATTACCTATAAAAACTGTATAATAGCATGGGGAAATGCTTTTAAAATAATGTCAGAATTAAAATGAAGGTAGAATGAAATCTAAAATTCTTTCCATGGCCTACATGTCCCTACCTGCCCTGATTCTTGACTTCCTTTTTGAAATGTTTCCACTGTTCTCCAGCTATCCTTGCTTTCATTCCATTTCATGGAGAAGCTACGCTTCTGTACTCATTATTTACTGATGAGCTCCTTCTTATTTGTGTCTCTGCTTCCATGCCATCTCCTCCAGGAAGAAATATTTGATCACCCTATCTATCACATCCTACCGTATACTCTTTCCACTTCACCTTATTTTATGCTTTGTACTTATCACCATCTGACATTTTTGTTTATTTACTTGCCTTTCTATACCCAGCAGAATGTAGGTTCCATGAAAGTAAGGCCATGTCCCAGTATTTACAGCAGTGCTTATCACACAGTAGGCCCTCAACAAATATTCACTTGAATGACAAATAAAGACATAATGTGTATAAATTAAACACATAAAATAATAGGTAAATTAAAAACATAAACATTATACAAAGAAGGAATTTTAGAGGGCAATATTAATTATGTGGCAATAATTTTAATGGGAAGAAGATCATGCCAAACCACACAGGCCATGAAGCCAGGGCTACATGTGTGCAACAGATGTGGCAACGGAGAATTAAGAAAGGTGGACTTCTGCTCCCAGTCCCACTTCAGCCAGAGTAGTGCTGCTTGTTCCTTATTTTCTACATTGGGCATCCATCCAAATTTTGTCTAATAACTGGTCTCGTGGCTTTAAAATGTTTCAAAACAGCACATTAGTGCTTCATCAGTGTGAACATACTGTTTAAGATGTAAGGACCAGAAAAGCAAAATCAATTAGTTGGATACAAATCATATAAAGAGAACTAGTTATGAAGGAGAAATTAGGAAGAAAAAAAGATTTAGGCCCCTACCCCACACACACAAAAAAAGAGAACCACACCAAACTTTCCTAAAATGAAGGTATGGTAAAGAGCTAGAAATAACCACAAACCAAGCAAAATCAAACATAAAACAAAGGAAACAAAGAATATTCACATGTGCAATCTATACTGAAAGCTTTAAAATATGTACAGGTTGTTGAGTCAGGTTGAGTCAGGTTGAGTGAGCTTCCTAAAACAAAAATCCAAGATCAGAAATGCTCCAAAATCTGAAACGTTTTGAGTGTTGACATGATGAAGATGACATCGTTAACACTGCAGAAGTGCCTATGGATGTATGGTGAAAGTGTGTGATGGGCTTCGTGAAGAATTAGAGCCAGTGTGCATTCATAACAGAACAAGAAATCATGCCAGTTTATATTAGGTTGGTGCAAAAGTAATTATGGTTTTTGCCATCAAAAGCAATGGCAAAAACCGCAATTACTTTTGTACCAATCTAATAAAATCAAAGAGAGACTTCTAAGCAAAAACTCTGTTAATGAGGCAGATGACTCTGGAGGAACCATTTTAAAAATCCATCCAGCAGAATGCCCCCTTATCTAACCTAGAGGACCCACTTCCTGGTCCCTCCACTGCTTCTGATGTTTCTTAAAAAAAAAAAAGTAAAATACAGCATACAGTAACTTTTTCAAAGGTTTAAAACACAGCATCCTAAGTGGTGACTGAAAGCCTGCCATTTTCATTGTTGCTGTTTTTCAACAGCTGATACAGTTATTTGGGTGATGCTACTGTGCTATTTGATTACCCTGAACACATTATTTTTTCAATGTCTTAATGGTATGTCCAATTTTTTTTTACTGTTAAGTAATTAGGTGTGAATAAGTACAGGAGAATAATTGTGTATTGGTAGCACTTAGATTCAGGAATCATGGTGATGCTGAACAACCAATGATTGTCCACATGGGTGGCTGAGATAGTGGTATCTTTGCTTTCTGAGGATTTAATGTACACAAACTTTGTTTAATGCACAAAATTACTTAAAAATATTACATAAAATTACCTTCAGGCAATGTGTATAAAGTGTATATGAAACATCAAAGACTTTCTTCTTTAGATTTGAGTCCTATCCCCAAGATAGCTCATTATGAATATGCAAATATTCCAAAATCCAAAAATTTTAAATCTGAAACACTTCTGGCCCCAAACATTGTGGATAAGGAATACTCAACCTGCACTTACAAGTAAAATGTATTACCGAAAATTCAGTGCGCCATACCTGGCCAGAGTCTCCAGTACAATATTCAGTAATATCACACTCGTTCACAGCATCCCGGCATTCATACCCTCGTGGCTGAAACTGCAAATCAAAATTCAATATTAAGAGTTAGGATTAGGTAATATTTCAGAGAGTTATTATAACATTCTTAGACTCACCAACAATGCCTATACTCTCACATAACTAACACCAAACTCTTTTTAAGAATTAGCAAGACAGAATATCCTACTGCAGAATAGAAACAAGGCCCAGATGCTACCGTCTATACTAAAGATGAATCATCAACCAAAGCTTTAAATGTTCAGATTTCAAAATCCACTGTCTCAGAGTACTATTTTCAGAAAACAATGTGATGGAAATCACCTAAAGAAGAAATTCTGGTTTGGCTTAAGACAAAATAGCAAAACACTACAAGATAAACATTTAAGATCGCTCTGAAAAATTCACATATATACCCAACCTTCATTGAATTACCTATTAGCATAGATATTAAACTTGCCTTTGCTACACATAGACAATCAAATTTTAATAAATTCATATGAATTACCTTTAGTAATACCAGGGAATGCCTATTGTATACAAAGCATTTTATTTGAGGAGGGTGTGGGTAAAAGGTGAAGGCAAGAGCATTACCCTCAAGCAATTTATAATCTAGTTGGGGACACGAAGCAAGGAGAAACTAAGCTAGGATCTTCTAAATACCATAAAGCATAATACCCTCTAATATTGAAAAAAATCATAAAACTATGTAATTCTATGGTTATAAGGAATATTAGAGGTTATATATATGAGAAAAGGGAAGATTACAATGACTTTTCAAAAATAACTGGTAGTCTCTGTGGATGGAAGACTGTGTATGTCCACACACACAAAAACTGTGTATAGACACAAATGAGTATGCATTCAGATGTTACTTTCCTATCTCACTTTCTTGCCTTTACAGGGGATTTTAAACCCAATGGGAAAATATGAGCACTAGCTTTTATGTTCAGGTCTAAAATAAATTAGGGTACGTTTTGAAGAAAAATGTTATAAGTAGGTCATATTATTAAAAAGACCACAGAAATTGTCCCTCCTCTATTTAACAATTTAATATGGATTTCATCTGTGTTAGTAGGGCAACTCTTTTGGAAGCAGTTTAGGTATATTTTCTTAATGAGGCATTGCAGGATAAGACGGTTGGTAGTGAATAATAGTAGAGATAAATGTTGCGGCTCACAGAATTTGAGATTTATCGATTCTATAAAACTGCCAGGCTAATACGTACACTGTACCCAAGAAATTTGTGACAAGCTATACAAATGCTCAGTGTACACACTGAGATATCTGGCTAATCTGTCAGTTAAAAGAAAGATGAAACTGTCAGAACACTCACAAGACATGAGGTGTTGTTACAGCAGGGCCCGTCGCTGCAGTGAGCCCCGTTGGAGAGGGAACATTTCTTACAGCACAACCCATAGCATTCCTAGAGAAAACACTTCACGTGAGTAAGCGAAGAGCCTTACCAGCTGGTCAGTCATTTTCTCTCCACACGTGGCATGCATATTCCAAATGAGTACATTTATACAATAGTAAGCAAATACTCTGGGAAAGAATTAATTACTTTAAACAAGGATGGATTCCTTCCTGCAATACTTCTCAGCAAAGTAAGATCTTCTATGAAAGGATTTCAATACCAAAGAGAAAGCTTAATTTTTAGCAGGCAATTCTCCTCCAATTAGCTCCACTACATTCTAATGCCCAATCTATTTTATAAAGATAAAAATAATACACAACACAGAAAGAATGTTTTATGATTTGGTAAAACTTAGATGAATATGAGCTATAAATTTTTAAGAGGTAGGGAATTCAATCAGAAGAATCCATTAGGTTTGCTCAGACAAGGCCACAAGGACATGACTAATTCTAACGTGTCTGAGCTGAATTAAGCACCAATCAGAAAGATGAGAAAGAAAGGCAGCAAGACCACAATCAATGAGCTGGCCTCTTACGAATGCTATACCTATTTGCACCAAGTAAGATCTGTGCTGTACGTATAGAAGGTTTCTTATACCTACCACATGAAAACCACAATCACACTCCTCCCCAGCTTCCACATATCCATTTCCACATTCCGTGGGCTCAAATAGCTAAAGAGATTAGGGAGAGAAGGGAAAAATTTTTCAATTTATCACAGAAAATCAGCACATCAACCAGGTCACATACAAGGGCTGTATAATCAGCTATCATGTGATATTCTTCTCTGATCTGTTGTTATGGCATTTTATAAATGATGACTATGGGAAATACTGTTCACTTATTATAGCACTTAAAAATATATCTGAAATGTGGCAATATCTCTTGGGGGATTCTCTGGCCGTGGGCTCCAGAGATGACCTCTAGCATTAGAGTTACTTTTTATGGAGATAAGCTGTCAAGAGGAATAGATCACTTTTCATATTTGCTAATGGAGCTAAAATGCATTGCTAATAAGAATCACGGATATCTAATTTGCTGACTTGTCTCAAGACAGCTGAGAAGCCATAAAAACTGTCAAAAAGATAAATATGCTTCAGTCATAGCCAAACGTGGTATGTACAATCAAGTAAACGCAAGTAAACATAGGGGAAAAAATGTTGCTAGAAATCCAAGCCCATCATTCCACTGGAAAGAAATCCCAAGTGTCTGAAAGCGTAAGACACATGTATGGATACATAGAAATCTCTCAGTCATTCCTAGGGCAATAGAAGAGTACAATTTCTAGAATAATCTAGTCTATTGGTGCCATGACCTTGCTTGCCAGATAAACTATATTATAGAGCAACCGTAAAGGTAGTTGACTGTTTATGAGAAGCAAGCCTACTTCCCATTCCAGGGGCGGTGGGGAGGGGGGCAGGATTTCTCTGGGCATAATCATCACACCTTAAAGGAAGGCTGGAGCAGCACATTACAACCCAAATGGTCTGAGCCCTGAATATGACAGGGAGAAACTGACTCCATCCGCAGCAGCTGAACACACCTCAAGGAAGGGTTGCCTTCCACTAAATTCACCTGAGAAAGAACTGATCCTCCTTCCACTTCCAGGAAGGCAAAACTATTATGAAAAGCAAAGGTTTCCAGGCTACTTGGGTGGGACTCCCCTCGAGGAAATGTCCTATGAGTAAAATGAGCATTGCACATCTCTGTGTTATTTTGATCAGGAGGCAGGAGACATTGGAAAAGGGAAGGACCGACTAGAACATGGCCTGCACTTTATACCAGGCTCCCGTTCTTTCCTTCTTAGGACGCTGCCTCCATCCTGAGATGGGTCACTATCTAACCATGTGGAAAACATGGCAGTGGGGAAGATTCCCAAAGCACAGAAAATATGCACAGATATAGTGTAAAAATAATACACACACAACACATGCATATACATTCAAAATGCTTGGGGGAAAAAGTCACTTCTTTGATACATACATATAAACTATTCCACCAGAATCCACAGTTGTTTATTAACCATTGTACTAGGTAGTTTAAAAAGACATAATTCCGTATTTACTAACTTTTAAAACAGACAATTTATAGTTATTTTTATTTCATTTCCAACTTATTGGAATAATTTTCTCCTAACTCACAGACAATTTCAGAAATCCACTGACAGATCCTTACGCATATGCTAGAAACCTTAACCTTTCCAAACAAGTGAGAGTTGTTTCCTCAGGCTTGATGCTTATAATTAGCTGGCAAGCTGCAAGGTGGGTAAAATTAGCCATGTACCGTGCAATTCAAAAATGCCAGCAGCTCACATTAGTTCATTATTACTTATTTCATCCATTTTGAACACTTTGAAGCTCTTGGATTTCCGTTGCATTGAAATCAATGTTATGAAAGGCAGGCAACTGACTTTAACGATGTAAGGTCACTTTAAAAGTCCTGTTTCTTTTTCCACAGCCGTACTGACATTTTACACACATGTCGGGCATCAAGCTACCATCTCCTGGCTACGTAGTGTTGCTGAATTATGGGTTTAGGAATAAATTATCCTTTCAGTTACCACATTAGTTACTGATTTAAAAAAAAAGGTTAACATTATTTCGCTGCTCTCTCAATTTGTGCAGTATTAAACATTTTGCACAGCAATGAGCTATATTTGACTCATGAAGTAGTATCTTAAAAAGAAATACGAAGTTTGCCATGTTAGAATTTCTATACCATCTGCTAATTAGCATTGATCCTATCTTTTGCCTGCTGAGCGGCTTCGTTTCCAAACATGCTACTGCAGGTCTACAGCCCCAATTTATGCAAAAGCTTTGAAGCCAGTGAGTTTGAGACTTCCAGCTTTGCTGAAGTTTAGAGAAGTATGATGCATTTACCATATTCTATGTAATAGTCCTGAGGGGCTTGGGACATATACTATAATCCGTTAATATTTCTGCAGCAAGACTTATGAATATTTACCTTATGAGGTATAAATATTTTTCAGTTTAGAACAAGTTTTACTGTCAAATGTGTTTTCCACAAACATAAAAAACACTTCTGAAAATTTTCCATTTTCTGAATTAAGAATACGTGAATAAAGGAGTGTGACACTATATAGACAAAGTTTGATGAAATGCCAATTGACAATGTGGCCCTCCCCAGGTAAAGAGACAATGCATTATAAACACATACGTGTATTTATGGTAACCATAAATACCTTGGGTGATTTTTTGTCTGGCTGATATTTACAAGGAACTAATGTCCCAGGAGGACAAACCACTCAAAAAAGTCAAGAAATTAGTTAGGCCCTGACATGGTTTGGCTCTGGGTCCCCACCCAAATCTCACCTTGAGTTCTAATCTCCACTGTTGAGGGAGGAATCTACCTGACAGGAGGTGACTGAATCATGGAGGTGGCTTCCCCCATACAGTTCTCATGATAGTGAGTGAGTCTCACTAGAGCTGATGGTTTTAAAGTATGGCACTTCCCCAAGCTCTTTCTCTCTCTCCTGCCACCTTGTGAAGAAGGTGACTGCTTCCCCTTTACCTTCTACCATGATTGTAGGTTTCCTGAGGCCTCCCTAGCCATGTAGAACTGTGAGTCAATTAAAATTCTTTTGTCTGTAAATTACCCAGTCTGAGGTAGTATCTTTATAGCAGTGTGAAAATGGACTAATACTTGTCCCTAGAAAGAATGTCAAGGAGAAATGGAATTTTTATCAGAGAAATTGATTAAAATAATATTTTATCTTAATTTAACCCACCATCTCTTAGCAGCAGGGTGAAAACCTTAACAAGAAAATCTCAAAGATATTTTAATTGAAGGATTGTTTGCTTTTTGGAAGGGAGGATTTTTGAGTTCTAGCTAGCTAGCACTGAAAAACCAGAGACCAAGAACACTGAATCTATGGTTTTGTCATTAACTTAAACAGGACTCAATCTTTAACATGATAAGGACTTTTATAACTAAACATTAATCTGACTGACAAGAAACCTGCTTTCCAAGACAGGCATCTGATATCCACCACTGTTCCATTATAAAACACTGGAGAAATAATACACTTTCTTAGTAAACTTTCTAAGTTACTAACCTTTGTTGGCCTGTTGAAAAGGCAGGCTCCACCCCCTCTCTGTAAAAAGTCTCTATACTCCAAAATGCTGCACTTTGAAAATTTTCGAGAATGGGACACCCTGAGGAGACAAAGAATCCGCTATGTAAATAATTTACCAAAAGCAATCATCAGAGAAGAAAATTAAAACCCCTAAATTGGAACAAAATGTTCACTTTGGATCCAAATGAATCTACACAAATTTTGACAAGGCATTTATGTTCAAATTGCCACTTAAGTATATGTGGTGGAGTTTGCAGAGATGGAAATTCAAAGAAAATCAAAGATTTGAGGGCTATGTTACAACCTCCTCAGCAGTCAAGCCCTTTTGTGACCAGGCTTGAAATGGTTTTTAAAAAGCTCATCACAAAACTTCTTCAAATAGGCTGTATTTTAAAGTTTGTTCATTTTTCTTTGCTATATCGGATTAAAGTCAAGCATTTTTTTTTTTTTTTGCCTCTGTTCTGAATAAAAGGAGCTCATGAACTTACTAGATTTTACGTTGGAGGAGAGAGTTGTGAGGGCCAGTTTATTAAAGACTGTATCATGCAGGCCAACAATGCAATTTAGGTAAACAAGGAAACCCTAAAGAGCTGTATTAGATCATACATGTATATGTACATATGTTTTTAGTATGTATATGCACAGTGACAATAGAATTAGGGTATGCTCCCATGAATAATAGCTCTTTGTTCTCAATTTCAAATCTATTTGGTGATATATTCATTATTAATCAGGAATAGAAAATGAGCCTCTCTGTGAATTACTTAATCAAATATAATACCTCTATGTAAGAACACAGGGGAATATTATACACATGGTTACGGTTAAACTGAATCACGCACACACACACACACACACACCTATTCCTCAGGAATACAGTGTGTGATTGTAACAGTGCTTGAACTTGCAAGTGACAGGCCACTTATTCTAGGAAGCAATTCAATAATTTTATGCATTCTGATGTATGAAGGTAGTTTACAGAAGTAGGTAAAACCTGCCACTTTTGATAGGAACCTCTTAGAAAAACTATATAGAAATATATTCTTGGGAAAATATATATTTAAAACATTTTCTTATATCTCATTTAAAATATTTTATATATTTTATATATATTATGAAGAGACACTATAAAAAAACCCAGAGATTAATTTAGAAGACAGAAGACATCTCCCTATAGAGCCAATATTATAAGTGTTACCTTCTTATAGCAGTCCTCAGAAAAGCCTGGTTAAGCCATAAATTACTAAGCTATGGAGTAATAGTAAGGGAACCGTGGAAGCTAAGGGTTTCACGTTTAAACTCTATTTCTAGAAATGCATTCTAAAGTAGCAGGGATAATCGCCTACTGTGCAAACCTTCATGCCCACACTCCTCCCCAGGAGTTGGACTCCTAGGAGGGCTGGTAGAAGAAAACAATGGGACTCTGTCCAAGTAGGTCAGGGCCTTGAGCAACCAGGGCTCAGAGGAATGCAGGTAGGACCAGAAATGGTTGGTGTGTTGAGCAGGTGTCTGGCATGGCAAAGAAAGCAAAAGAGGCACACAGGTGAGTAAACCTCTCCCCTCTACTAGGAGTAGGTTATGGCTTAGGGGGCCTGGGGGCAGTGGCTCCCATGAGGCAGGGGTCCCTGGGAAAGAGGGCAATATTTCCAGGCCTTGGTTCATTGAATCAACAGCAGCTCTGGGGAAGCTGCTCTAGTTCCCAAAGTATTCACAAAAGAAAAGTGAGGGAATGTTCAAATGTCGATCACTAGAAGACTACCTGATTTAGACACGGTGAGTCTGTCTTAATTTTTAAAAAGTTTTATTGATTTATAAACAGTATAGTATAATTTTTATTACTGTAAAAATATATATATACGAGTTCTTTAAAATGTAAATTGATGACTAAATTGATTTCACTGACCGCTTCGGGTAGACAACCAGCTTTTAATCTAAGTGTACTAAAAAATTAATGCCTCCACTAAACTTAGAAGCCTTTAATCATGTGCTTCCTTTAAGGGTTAATAAGAAGTACAAGTTAATACATTTTACTTTTATCACCAACCTTAAATAAAAAATTAAAATATAAAGTGAATTAGCTCTTTCAGTTTAAAAATATCAGACAACTAATTATTGATTTTATATTGTGCTTAGCCTGAAAGACCAATACCCGAGAGACCTTGTTTCTAATTCTACGCAGCAATTTTACAAAAGGCATATATCAAATGCACGCATAATGAAAATTTACCCTGTTTCCTCCATGATGCAGCCGCCCCAGGATTCTGTGCAGTCACATTCTGGTCCAATAAAACAATAAAAGCAACAAAAGAAAAAGGAAGCAAAGAAAGTCACATATTTAATTGGTATTATAACTCCTATAATAATTCTTTAGTACCAATTCCATGTCAGTCAAATAGACAAGGAATGTGAAGTCTTACAGAACAAAATTTATTTCTTTTAAATCAATATTTCCTTATCCTTTCCAGAATTATAGGTTACTTCCTAAGAAAACAGCTGGCAAGAAATAAAACTGTGCCTCTCTTCATTATTTTTGTAACTCTGACAACTCAATTCGGTTCCTAGTTCCAACGTTTAGTGAAAAGTACGCTGGTCTACAAATCGGAAAGCCTGAATTCTAGCCCAAGTTCTATCATATGAGAGAGTCCCACAGGCAAGTAACTTAGCATTTTCTGGGTCTCAGTATTTCTGCCTCTAAAATGGGAATAACACCTGTTTGTCTATCTTCCAGAGTGGCTGTGGGGTTCACACTAGATGGTGTACCTATGTGCTCTCGGTGAGTTATAAAGCTGTGTTGTACAAACACAACGGATCATCACTGAAGTTTTCTAACAGAGAATGCTCGTAGAGAAGAGAATTCAATTTGTAAGAGTTTATGTGAGGATGAACAAGAGATCTGAATGAACACTATGCTAAAAGGTTTAGTAAAAGAGAGCAATCTAAAACAGAAGTGTACATAATCACTTAAAAACATTTATAACTTAACTTCGATACCAGAGACTGACATACTGATATTGTGATGGGCTCTGCTCTTCATTAATTTTTTCCTATTTCTCCTTTCTATACATCTCTCTCTATATATATATATATGTATATATCTCGACAGAGATAGTGATATATATCGATGTATATATAGAGAGAGGTATATGCAAAGATAGGCTTCCAAATGGATTTTTAAAACTCAGTTTAGAACCAATGAAATAGCTACCTAAACAAACAAGTCACAAAGAAATAAAGAATTTTAGGAAGGAGGGAACTATGGCAGGCATTAGTAATGAACTCTACTTCTCACCCCATTTCACCATGCAACTCAGTAACACCTCTCAGCTGACTCTAGTACTGGCCTCTTTCCAGATCCAAGATTTCTAAACAAGGGCATAAACCTGGTCATACACCTTTCTGGTTTTAAGGTGAATATGCCAGATGGTGAAACTCTCAACACTTCCTTTAATGTGTACTAGGTGTTTCCTGGGAAAGCAAACAGTCTGAGCAAGATAGTCAATGGAAGTTTGCAGAGGTTTGTGAAATGCCACCAGACACTTGTGATGACTATCTTAACGTACCCATAAAGGGAATTGAGAAGCCTGTGTATATATAATTTGTTTCAATTTTCCACAATATTATGCATTAATGAAAAAAGAATATAAAATACAGAATAATATTAAGGTAGATTTTGTCCTTTTCTTCTCTGGGGAGGTTGGGGTGACAAGTGAGACCTTTACTCCCAGTGTCTCATATTTTCAAAAAATATGAAGGGACTTTCACCTAATTTCTAGTTAAGTGAATAATAAGAGTGAACACATTGGTCTCTCTTTTCACAGGATTGCATTAGGTCGTTGTCCGCTGCCACAAAAATGTATTAAAAATTATACTTTACCACTGCGTTGGTATAAAGATAAATACAATCTGGGTTGAATTTTATTCTGATTTTAAAAGAAATTAACATTTTTCATGGACCCTTCAAATTACTGTGAGCCCTAGACCCTTTGCCCACTAGAAAATTAGCTCTTTCTATCTACCTCTCATCTGATTAATGAAAAAGTAATACCTAAGAGTCACCAGCTATGTTTTTTACGGGTGGGATGTGTGGCCCTATTTGCTCTCCTTTTTGGACCTGCCTGGCCCACTAGAGGAGAATCCTATCCTCTAGCGCCTGTTTCCAGGCTTAAAAAGCCCTGGGGCAGGGTCTTCCCTTGCAAAGCCTTTTTCCCCAACTTTTCTGATGGGACTAGGTGGGTAACTTTCATTAGAGTTTAAAGATGAGCTCTCTTTGACTCTAGATCTAAGCTATTTCCCAATCCAAATGTGAACTTATTAAGCTTGTGATGGAGCTTAATCTAGCACCTTGTGTGTCTGCTCAGCTGCTAGAACCCCGAGCGTGAGAGTATTCCCTGCTCCCATCCCCGCATTCTGCAGTGTGAGAAAGAGCTGACTCATTCCCAGAGAAACTGTGTATGATTTTATGCATTTTGAAAGGGAAATTTTTACAACCTAAACAAATTAAAAATTACCTTAAGTTGCTTATTTTCTAAATATTTTAGAGGAAGGAGATATCCTACAATTAAACTATAATGACTGGAATGAAAAATATTTATTTACTGACTGGACATGCATTATACAGACAGAATGGCACATGAAAGTGAGTAAGAAGGTCAATGTACATACTTGGCTTTCTGCTAGAAGGTTCCCATTGGATTCCAAGGTTTTGAGCCAGGCTCTGCGATAATACTTGTGCCACTGCCATTGGAAGACCATACTGTTTTTCAGAGTTGAAAGTGTGTGGGAGACATTTGAGAGAGTGCACAAAGCTAGTTATTATTTCTTAATTGTTACCACAAATCTTCTCAGTTCCCTAAGAAGAGCCTGTCAGTATCTAAAGATGGCATATGCTACTTCTCCCCTCCTCTTTACAACTGGGCCCAAGAAGCAGAAAGCCCCTCTTACTATGTGATATCTCTCAGAATTTGAAGCTCTCACATTGAAACATAAAATACAAGTCACAAAAGGCTGTGCTCCAATTCAACTTATACCAAACTAAGAATAAATTCAACTTACTAAAATATGTCAAGAGAGGTACCCACTAAATGGGCTACTGGGATAACCTGGTATAATATACTCCAGTATTATTCCAGGCTAATTGTAGGCTACTGAGATAACCTGGTATAATATATTTCAGTATTGACAAGAGTTTAGATATAGTTGGGTATGCTTTTTTGGTGCTGTTACCAATTAAGAATTTCCTTTATAAAACTGAAAGTATTAAAATCCAAACAATGAGATTAAGGAAATAGGTGTTTGAGTTCATTCTACAGATAGGTAGGTAGAAGACATGAAAATGAAAACATATACATAGGGAGAAAAAAAGCTATAGTACTGATATCAGAAATCCTTTGATTTTAATGAGTTAAATTTAACATGGACAGAGGAGCATTATAACAAAAAAAAGTTAAGGAAGGATTAATAAGCTTATAAGAGCTTAACATCTTCATCTATAGAGGCCTGAAAGTCTCTAGGCCAATCTTCAGCTGCATTTGCCTGATTTATAGGAAAAATTGTCATTATGATACCAAAATACATCACTATGAACCAAAAGGACCACATTGGGTTCTATTTATTAATAACATAAGCCACTCATGCTACATTTGCCATGTCATCATTCTAAACAAGCACAAGAAAGGATGTAAACTGGGCCATAGGGAAAAAAGAGAACAGATACAAAGATGAAGCTCTACTTTAATTGGTAAAATTTACCTCATTCACACCAACTCCTCTTGTGCGAGAACAGACACCTCCAAAGTAACTCAGACTGCTTCTCTTATAGTGAAATGTCACCCGCCTTAAGAAAAAGCAGTGCTATGAGAAAACCAACGTGGTGGACCATCATTTCATACTCTCCCAAAATATGTCTACCCTCCTACATGGAACACCCCCAAAACATCCTCCTCCAAGAAATCAAAAACTGTATTCCAAATACCTTAAAATTTATGACATAATTACCTTTAAATTTGTTATGTTAAATAATTTCAATTGAGCAAGCACCAAGTACCTACTAAGCATCATGTACTAGCACAGGAATTAAAAACACCAAGATAAACAGACACAGCTCTTGACTTTTTTCTAGTAGCGAATATCTAATAGTGATTAAAAGGAATTAATATTGCTGATTATTAAAAATTGCTGATTAAAGATTGAAAAAACAGGAAGTAAAGGGTAACGGTGGGAGAAAAAGAAGGAGTAGTTTGGTTGGTTTCATTCCAGGACAGAACCTTAGAGGACTATCTGAAAATAGCTTTGCCATGATTGAGGAAGAGAATAGCTTATTATATTAAAAAGAAAGTATGGAACCCCTTTTCCTTGGTAGTAGAAACTCAACTGAATGGTTCATCTAAAAGGACTACATTTGCTAGCCTCTCTTGTAGCTAGGTGTGGCCCATGTGACTACCACCTAGCAAATGATTTGTTCATGAAACAGACATGTGCAAGCTTTCAGGAAACTTGCTTTACAGCAGTCAGCTCGGCTGGAAGGAGTACCCTTTTGTCCTTCTCCCGACATGTCATGCCCGCTGCCAGTAATGAAGGCTGGAGGGCCAGCAGGCATCCTAGACTGTGAGCTGACCTTCAGGATGGAAGTTATGGGCTCTAAAGGTAGATATTATGACTACAGAACCATCAGCACCCCAGCACCGGATATCCTAACTCCATGCTTCTTATCTAACAGACAAAGGAACACACAGCAATCTTGTTCAAGTCACTATTTTCTGATATTTAACTTAACTGAACCAAAAAAGGGATAAGGACAAATGTCAGACCAAAGACTACAATAAAGGCTGAAATGAGTACATACGAGATGAGGTGCACAGCATCAGCATGCTGCCTAATGCGCTGCCGGTATTTTGAGAACTCATGGAGCATCTGTACAGGGTTGGTGGTGATGTCAATCTGATCCCTCTCAGTCCATGTCTCTACAGCCACCAGGACAACCCTGGTGTTGAGCTGCTCCTTGTAAATCTGAGGGTATACAACAGGACAGGTGCAGGAGGAAAACACTGGGTCAAACATGCACGATCAGTGAGTCAGAGTCAGTGGAAGGACAGGAAGGGGGAGGTGAGAGGAGAACATGGGGTCATCATTAGCCCGATATATAGAATCTTCTTTTCCTTTCTTTTTTCCAAGAGCAAAAATAAAGAAAGAACAATCACACAATTTGGTTTCAACTCTCCTACAGGGTTATTTTGATCCCAGAGCAATACATTCACCATCCTAGGGAGAGACAGTAAGGATTCTAAAGCCAGGACATAAATTTAAAACATCATTCATAAAATCACCCTTTCAAATCTCATATCAGGTAACAGGTTGGAGCCTGATATACCAGTTCTGAGTAAGTGCAGTGCAACCATTTATTCCTGCTGGATTGGCATGGATCACTAAATCTCCAGATAAGCACCAAACAATATAGCTGGCATGCCCTTGGAGGTCATATTATATGAAAAGTAAAATAGCACTGGGAGAGATTGAGAGAGAGACTCAATGATCTCAGGCTAAAAAAAAGCAGATCCCTATCACTCATCTCATCCTCACCACAGGGTGGCATCACCCACAATATTTAAATTGTTCCCTTCCTGCTCTGTTTCTACTTTTGGCCCAGTAGCTAAACAATTCACACAATTAAGCCACTTCAATGAATGCTGTCATTTTGCCCTATTTTCAAACTAATTAAGAAAACAATGGGCCGGGCTTGGTGGCTCACGCCTGTAATCCCAGCACTTTGGGAGGCCGAGACAGGCGGATCACGAGGTCAGGAGATCGAGACCATCCTGGCTAACACGGTGAAACCCTGTCTCTACTAAAAAATACAAAACAATTAGCCAGGTGTGGTGGCGGGCGCCTGTAGTCCCAGCTACTCCGGACGCTGAGGCAGGAGATTGGTGTGAACCTGGGAGGCAGAGCTTGCAGTGAGCCGAGATCGCACCACTGCACTCCAGCCTGGGGGACAGAGCAAGACTCCGTCTTAAAAAAAAAAAAAAAAGATGGATGATCTTTGAACACACCGAAGAAGGGGAACACCATTATGCCTAAATCAAATTGAAGCTATTATATAATGACTTTACAACAAAAACAAGTTAAATGTAATGTCTTTTAAAAATCAGTGGTCAGTTTCAGAACCTTATGTGGTCACCCAAAATAAAAACTACACTTTGCATGACATGATTCTATTCAATCATCTTGAAACAACTAATTCAGAGATGCTACCAAGTAAACAGCTTTTGCAGGGGAAAAGATGTGTTTAAGATTCTCTTTTCCATATTCACTTGTGGTTTTCCTCTGAGAAGACAGACAAGAGCTGAAATTAAAGAAAATTAATAAATGGGGTGTAAATTGGCTCTGAGGTACAATCCTAACTCTATATGAGATACTCGATGTACATCCACTTACGTTATACTTTTGTGCAGTTGTGCCCACCAGGTACATAACATATGTGTGTTATGAGTATTTACATGATTGGAGGTTTGTGGACTGCTTAAAAGGCAGAAAAGAAGGCAGCTCTTTGGAGTAAATAAATATCATTTAGATATTTGGCAATTTATAAAAAATGGTGGGTTTTTTCCCCCATTTAAGAGGGAACACACAATAAAATACCAGACAAAAATATATTTAGCTGAGCAAAATAGCACTTTATATTACAACATATGAAGTAGTATTCTATATTTAATTTCTGACTAGTCAACTGAATTATTCATTGGAACATAATGTATAATGTTCATATCTATAGAGTTCTAACCTAAGACAGGAAAAAGCAAGAAAACCTTAACCATTTTCTGTAATTCACAAAATAAGGAGGAAAACATATCAATAATAAAGATTTGTACAGTTAGAAGTCTTCATAAGGAGATATATACTTTATTATTCCACATTAGTTGTATTTGGGGACTGCACTTATTTCCATCATCTAGAAATCAAGTGTGAAACATCACATCAATGGGAACACTAAGAAAATATATTTGTGTCCTTAAAAAAAATTTTTTTTTGTATTACCTATATTCTCCAAACATACTCCGCCTCAATCCATTTTTTCTTCTCTGTTACCACCATATATTTAAGAAAAGCCCAATTGTTTCTTTAAAAAGTCTCATTTGCCAAGTATAATAGCAAATAGATTTTGGTAGCTATTTCTCCGCTGTTTTTGTCCTCCATAGGTTGGGGGCAATAATGTACAGACACGACTTAGAAGCAACACTAATGTACCTTTGGGATTCCGGGAATAACTCAGTCATCTGAAACTCTCAGAGCACTACTCTGTCTAGTGGACCATCCTATAATTCCTTAGCCAGATGAGTTTCAGGATTGTATTTTTAAATTTGCTCAAGAAATACCAAAAGTACAAGTAAGCAAACAGAGATAAACCATTCCATCTTGGCACACAAATTCAAGAAAACTGGGATACTTACAGAATCCACAAGGTTGACCACGGACTTTGCAAAGTTGTTGGTATGTGCATGAGAAGAGCGATGCTTCTTATACTAGGGGGGAAATATATACCAGTCACTGCCAAATCATAAGTGAATAATAAATTTCAAAATTCTGTAAAAGCAGAAATATCTCAGCAATAGTAGAAATATTGATTTAAAAATATATAATTTAGTTTGCAGTATATTGGATTTGGTGGTGTTATTTCTCTGTTAGGTGGCAAAACTTTGACTATCTAAAACATGATGTTAGCTGGGCAGCATGGCTCACAACTGTAATCCCAACACTTTGGCAGGTGGAGGCTGGAGGATTGCTTGAGGCCAGGGGTTTGAGACCAGCCTAAGCAACACAGTGAAATCCGTGTCTTTACAACATTTTTTTCAAAAAAAACCAAAAAACAAAAACAACAAAACCTATCATGTTCTGAATAATAGTAAGGGCCTATAGAAATCAATATGAGAAGCTTTATACCTAAAACAGTAAGTTTTTAATTTAGTCTTAACATCTACAAATTCAATCCTTTTGTTTTCATTGAAATAACATTTTG